>NW_026654486.1:0-8765 GCF_009828535.3 Hylobates moloch
CATCTCAAAGAAAACAAAAACTAAAACAAACAAACAAAAAAACTCCCTTCATGACCTGCAAAACCCAATTACCTAAGCTCAAACCCCTGGAGCCTTTGGTGGAGCTTCCCTTCCCTGCCCCCACCAAGCCTTTCAACTCCTCTGGGACATTACTGTCATTTACCAAGGACTCTCTGGTTCCTCCAGCCTTGCCAACAGGCTGGCCCCTTACTCCAGCTGCACAGACCCTGGGCATGCCTCCCAACTCCAGATTCCCTTCTGTCCGTCTTACACACTGTTCTTGATCAGTTTTTCTGACCTTCTCGGAGCCTTTGGGAACTCCTCACTGCCCTGGGAAAGTCTAAATTCCCTGGCCTGGACTCAAGGTTCTTCCCTAATCTGACCCCAGACAACCTTTCTTGCCTTAATGCCCACACCACGTCCTGCCACCTCCCACCCCACGGCCTGTATTTTGGCTGGGCCACTGCCTGGAATGCCGCCAGAGGAAGCCGAGAGTCACCAAGGCACCATGATTCTACAGCATCCTGGAAGGATGTAGTCAATTAAGTGTTTCAAAAGATCAAATCTGCTGCTGGCATCCTTGTTCTACACTTGGTAGGCAGTGTGTGTAATGGTAATGGCTTTGGAGTTTTTTAGACCTGACTTCAAATCCTAGTTCTGTCGTTCTGTTACTCATTAGCCATGATGCTGGGTAGATTTTTTTTTTTTTTTGTAGAGACACAGTCTTGTTATGTTGCCCAGGCTGGTCATGAACTCCTGGCTTAAAGCTCTCACCTCGGTCTCCCAAAGTGTTGGGATTACAGGTGTAAGCCACTGTGCCCAGCTAGGACAAAGCTTTTGACTTTGTCAAACCTTAATTTCCTCTTCTATAAAATGGAGTTAAGAAGGGCTCCTTCCTCATAGGTTGTACTGAGTATTTCATGAGATGATATGTGTATGTCAGGCTGTGTCTCTCCAAGGATGGCTGCATCAATATTTTACTGCTATTCACATACTCTTTTTTACAGTGTGATGGACATTCCTCTCACTGACAGATAGGGCGTAGGTCCCTTCCCCTTGAATCTAGGGAGCTTGTGACTATTTGACCAGTAGCACGTGCAGGAAGTGATGCCATGTGACTTTTGAGACTAGGTCATTGAAAGGATACAGCTGCCACCTGGCTCTCACTCTCTATACTCGCCCTTGGAA
The DNA here is from genome assembly GCF_009828535.3 of Hylobates moloch. Lineage (NCBI taxonomy): Eukaryota > Metazoa > Chordata > Mammalia > Primates > Hylobatidae > Hylobates > Hylobates moloch. Next base: position 1,189 of record NW_026654486.1, read on the forward strand.
TCCAGCCACCATGTTGTGAGGAAGCTCAATCTAGCCAAAGCAGATGTGGGAGCAGCCCACATGGAGAGGAACTGAGGTCCCCAGATGACAGCCAGCATCAACGCCGGACATGTGAACAAACATGTGTGCCCTGAGAGGACTTCAGCCCCAGCCTTCAGTCCCAGACTGGGCCTCAGCTGAGGCCTCAGTCATCCCAGAATAGAGTCAAGCTGCCCTTGCTAGTCTCTGTCCAGAGTCTAGAGCCACAGGATCTGTGAACATGATAAATGATTGCAGTATACCATTATGTTTTGGGGTAATTTGTTACATAGCCATAGAAACTAGAAGAGTATATAAAAGTGTTAAAAAATTGTATCTAATATTTGTAGTGTTAAAATATTGGAAGCCTACACATTTTTCACAGTTTAGTTTAAACATCACTTCCTCAATGAAGTTTACCGAAAACCATTCAAATAGAATTCAAAAACAGAGCGGTTGAGCACTTACCCTACCCAGAACTTCTTTCTAGGTGGATTTCCCATGCATTATCTAATTTAATCCTTACAATAACATGACAAGCTCAATTTAAATAAATATATGTTTTTAGTTGTTTATTAATTTCCATTACTTGGCTCTGTCTATAAAAAATTACATCAATGAATCACATTGATTTCAGTTCTTAAAATAATTTTACCTACTTAAAAAACTTTTCACAGAACTCAGAAGATATATTTGAACAATTTAAAGCAATTTTATGGTAATAGTGTTTTTTTTCTCCTCTCTAGAGTTTTATTAGCTCCATTTTGCCGGTGAGGAAATGAAGGCTCATGGAGATCGAGTGGCTTATGCAGCTGTGAACACTGAGGGCCAGGCCCAGTCCATGTTCACCCTGGCCCTCCCCATGCCATCCCTCCCTGCCTCCTTCCTGAGTTGCATCCTGCATTGCAATCCTGCATACACATTCTTTATCTCTTTCTATAGATGCTAAGCCTTGAGAGGCAGTCACATTCAGAAGCAAATCCTGACAAGACATCTGGGCCTGTGCCCTGCACACAGTACTTTCTAAATTCACTCAATGCCAGCATTCACCACTTCCCTATGGAGCACCTACTGTGGGCCAGGTAGGCTCTGGGGTAGGCACTGAAGGAAGACCTAATGCCTGCCCTCTTAGAGCTTCCAGTCTGGTCAGAAAGACAGGAACAAGTAAATCAACCCACAAGCAAACGTTTGGTGATGTCTATGACAACTGTCGAAAAGGATGGAATAGGTTCTTCAGGAAAGGAATAGCAGGAGGACCTACTTCAGACTGGGAGATAGGTGAGGCTTTTCTTAAGCTGAGTAGGTATTCCCTAGGGGTGTATATGGGAATGGGAGGGGAAGTATGTGAAGGCTCAGAGGTAGGAGAGAAGGGGTTCACAGAGGAAATAAAGGAAGGCCAGTGGAACAGTGCCATGGATTTGTTCAGTGGATGGATGGATGCTCGGATGGATGGAGGGATGGAAGGTTGTATGGGTGAATGGAGGAAAGAATGGAAGAATAGACAGAGGGATGGGTGGATGAATAGAGGAAGGGCAGAGGAATGGATGGTTGTATGTATGTACATTTGTATAGTGGTATGGCTGTAGTATGTATATATGCTTACATGTATGTATGTTTGGATGGTGGGATGGATGGTTGTGTTTGCTTGTATGCCTGTACGTTTATATGGTGGGATGGATGGTTGTATGTAGCTATGTTTGTATGCATGTACATGTTTGTATGGTGGGATGGATGGTTGTGTGTATGTATGTTTACATGTATGCATGTATTATTGGTGGGATGGTTACATATGCATGCATGTTTACATGCATGTATGCACATGTCATGGGATAATAGTTGCATGTATGTATGCATGTATGTTTCTATGATGTGATAGGTGGTTGCTTATGTGCATATTTACATGCATGTGTGCATGTATGGTGGGATGGATGGTTGTTTATACACGTTTGCATGCATGCATGTATGTTTGGTGGGATGTATAGTTGTATGTTGACATATATGTGTACATGTATAGTGGGATGGTATGTATGTACCAGTGTCTATGATGGGATAGATGGTTGTATGTATGTACATTTACATGTATGTATGTTTGTATGGTGGGATGCATGGTTGTATGTTTATGTGCATGTGTGCATATGTGGTGGAATGGATGGTTGTATGTATGCATGTACGCGTTTTATGGTGGCATAGATGGTTGTATGCATGTATGTTTACATGTATGAATATATTTATGGTGAATGTCCATATATGGATGCATTTGGTGGGATGGTTTTTATATTTATATATATATGCATGTTTACACGTATGGATGCATGTGTGGTGGGATGAATGGTTGTATATGTTTGTATGCATGTACGTTTGTATGGTGAGATGGGTGGTTGTGTGTATGCATGTTTACATATATGTGCCTGTATGGTGGGACAAATGTATCTACATGTTTGCATGCATGCATGTATGTATGTGTGGTGGCAGGACGGTTATATGTATGCATATACATAAGTTTGTATGGTGAGGTGGATGGAAGCAGGCAGGGCACAGCTGGCCTTGGTCCAGGTTCTGCAGTTGCCTCTTTCCTCCACTTCTCCACTCCAAGATCTTCCCACCTCACTGTGGCTGTCAGGCTCAAGGCCCTCACAGTCTCTCCATGGTACTTTGTCAAATGTGCTGCTTGGATCTGCCCAGGGAGTTCCTTGTTGAGCAGGCCATGGGTGAATGTATTTATACATACATATGTGTGTGTGTATGCCCCACCCACACAGCCATGTATGCACTGAACCACAGCAGCGAGAGGCTGCTAAGAGGGGGTCTGTTCAGCCAGACAGTGCAGGAGGGCAGGCTAGAGGCAAGAAGGGAGGGTGGAGACAATGACAGTGATAACGGAGGCTGAGGCCCCAGGATCCCCTGGGAAAACTCATTCACACTAAGGCAAAAACGGTTAAGGGCTTGCCACACTGACTCCCCAAGTTACCTGCTTGCTAATATGCTGTGTTATGCCCTGCAGGGCTGATCCAACATTCCCAAGAAATTCCCCCAAGAGCAAAGAAGTGCAGGCCTGGGTCACAGTCGAAGGTGCTAAAAATTATTCCTGATGTCTTTGTCATATCTTAAAAGGCCTTGTAAAGTGTGCATTCCACTTCAGAATATATTTCTTGCTTTTATGTGTTTATTTTAAAAACATTTTAAAATCATGAAATATGTCATGCATACAAAAGAGCAAATATAATTATATGTATAGTTTAAAGAAGAATAAAATAAACACTCCTGCACCTACCTCCCAGCTGAAGGCCTAGAACACTAACAATACCTTTCCCCTACCCCGGATCTCCCCCGCTCCCCTGTACCAGGTGATTTCTCTCCTGAATATTGAGGCCATGTGCCTTTGCTTTCCTTTCACATTTCCTTACCTAGAGATGCAACCTTACACAATTTGTGGTCAATGTATTCTGTTTTTAAACATTTTACACCTGGGATTATCCTGTATATAGTCTTCTGTGATTTGCATCTTTGTGCAACATTTTTTTGGGGGGGCTCCATCCTGGTGCTTGCCCTTCATTGAGTCGTTTTCACAGCTGGATGGAATTCCGTGGATCATACTTCATTTGTTTTTGGTGCTTTGCTGTCCTGCCAAGAGCAGCCTCACACATGGCTAAGAGAATCTCTAAGGTATGTGCCTAGAAATGGAACTGTGGGTTGTGGGGTTATACACACATTCATTTTACTAATAACGTTTGCATAAACCCCAGTTGGTATCAATTTACCAACTTGACGCCAGCAGCCATGTGAGTTTCCACCAACACTTGGTGTTGTTAGACTGTGGTCTCTGCCAACCTGGTGGGCACGGAATGGTACTTTGTTGTGGTTTTATGTGTTGTTTATCATGCAAACAAAGCTGCTCACTTCAGATCACTTCATGCCTCTGCCCCCGACCACCCATGACTTCTCTCTCATTCTGAGTAGCATCCTGAGATGGTTTGGATTTGTGTCCCCACCCAAATCTCACCTTGAATTGTAATAATCCCCATGTGTCAAGGGCAGGACCAGGCAGAGATAATTGAATCACGGGGGTGGTTCCTCCACACTGTTCTCGTGATAGTGAGTGAGTTCTCATGAGATCTGAAGATTTTATGAGTGGAAATTCCCCTGCACAAGCCCTCTTGCCTGCCACCATGTAAGATGTGGCTTTGCTCCTCATTCACCATGATGGTGAGGCCTCTCTAGCCATGTGGAACTGTGAATCAATTAAACCCCTTTCCTTATAAATTACCTAGTCTGGGGTATGTCTTTATCAGCAGCTTGAGAACAGACTAATACACAGCCAAAGCACTGACCACAGCTTAGAATGCCGGGATCTGTCCCCAAGGTCTCACCTTCCAGCCTCACCATCTTCCACTTTCTGCTTCCCACTCCACTTCAGCTACCTGGCCTCAGACACCCACATCTGCCTCAGGGCCTTTGTACCTGCTGTCTGACCTGGAATGATCTCCTCCTCTGTCTACATGGTTTACCCCCCACAACCTTCCTTTGAGACTCCACTCCATGTCACCCCCTCCCAATGGCCACCCTCCACATCATATCAAATAAGACCCCTGCCCTATCCTCCAAACCTCTCGCCCAGCTTCATCTCTCCTTAGAACACTTTAGTTTTTGTCATGGGCCTTATCTATAACCTATATATTATATATTCACCTTTTACTTTTGTTTCTCTTGCTACTTTCTTCGAGGGCAGAGACGCGTGTCTTGGTTTTGTCTCTCATTGTGTCCCCACTGCCTGGAACAGTGCTTGGCATATGGGGGTGTGCGGCAATGATCATTGTTTCCTGAGTGATTTGAATACTCAAGTAACATGAGTGCCCCAGAAAGACACAATGATGTTACTAGAACTGTTACCTGGCCCCTAAGCATCCTGCATTCAATACCCACACCTCAGGCTGAAAATGAAGAGAAACAGGCCTATGGGTGGCATTTTAGGATTACCCCTAGCCCACGTGACAGTGGGCTTGTTCCCCTCCAATTGTCTTTTGCAGGAGTGGCTGCCAAGCCGCCTGGTAGGAAGGAAGCTGGCCAGCCTCCCAGGATGGGGCAGGCGCTCTGCCCTGCTGTGGGTGGGTGGGTGCGTGGGTTTGGTGCTGGAGTGGACGGTTTCAAGTCTGAGTCCCACAGATGAGGGCTGGGAGAAGGGGTCAGGAGGTCTCGCCCAGGTGAGGAGAATACAGAGGTGCCCTCAGGACCTGGATGTGGTGAAACGCTGGCTTGAAGTCCTTTGCCACCTCCGGAAGGCTCTCCCAACCCTCTCAGCCATTCATCCTACATGCTGAATGCTGGAAATTTATGGTGACTTAACACAAAGAAGAGACTCCGAGTGGGGACAGGAAGGGGCTGGGGAGGGGAGAAGATGTCTTATTGACTTCCCCTTAATTGCTGTAATTTAAAACTTGTAAAGAATCCTTTTTTAATGACTTTGCCATTATCATTAGTTGTTAGCACAGCTGCCTTATTAATTTCTCATTAGAACGCAATTCACAGTTCTCTTTGGGAAGGGGGCTGGGTGCCAGGGGTTGGCCGGCCTGGCTCCATGATCGGAGAACTGGCTGCTTAGGGCCCCAGGACAAGCCCTTGTCACCCCAGGAGGCAGGAACAGCCAAGGAGGGGAGGGGCATTTGGGAAAAGTGACCATACCCCACCCCCTCTCAGAACTGTGTGCCATGCGCGTGTGTGTGTGTGTAAGGAGACAGACGGATTGGCAGACAGGCAGCTGCAAGCAGGCCTGAAGCGCAGAATCCTGGGAGGGCCCCAGACTGGGGTAGGGAGAGGGGACTGAAGTGCTGAGGGTGAAAGATTTAAGGAGGCACCCACTCTTGGGGTCATGCAAATATGAGGTGAGCACTTGAGAATGAGCACGTCCTTAAGCTGGGCACTCTCAGTGCCTGGTTTGCCTCAGCCTAGTCCAGCCCTGGAGAGCAGGAGTAGAGAGAGTGGCTAGCCATGTACCTACCTGAGTAGACAGATGCAAGAAGGTTGTTTCTTCCAGGACACCTTTCCTGGCTGACCTAAAGTCTATTTCTCCCTGAGTGCCGTCCATTCTGGGAACCCATTGCAATGGTTTGTGTGCATTGATTCGTTAATCCTTTCAACCACTCAGGTAAGTAGATACTCATGGTGGCATCCTTTTTTACACAATGAAAACCAGAGGCACAGAGAAGTAACTTGCCTAAGGTCACTTGTAGGAGGTGAGTTGGGATTTAAACCCAGGGCTCACAGCTGGGGCCATAGCTACACCATGCCAGGAGGAAGAAGGTAGATGGTGGAACTGCCAGCTGTGGAACTGGAACTGTGGGTTATTCTGCAACCTCTCTGAGCCCCAGTTTGCCCCTTATGTTCCTCAAACGATTTGCCTCCTAACCTCTCAGAACTATCCTGGGAGCCCACAGAAGAAAGACATTCACACAATGGCACAGCAGGATGGATTGTTCCGGAGGCTCTGAGGAACCCCCCTTAGGCTCTGCATCTTTGGGGGCTCTGGGCTTCTTTGGGGGATGGTTCTTTCCAGGCTGGGCCCCGTGGGTCATGACCCTGAAGGTCACTTTAACCTTATTAACATCAGAACTGAAATGGATCTCATTTTACAGATGGGAAAACTGAGGCCCAGAGAGGGGAAGGGAGGTGCTCAAAGTCCCAAGCTAGTCAGTGCCTTGGTTGGGGCTAAAACCCATGCTTTCGGACCTCCATCCCCAAGACATGCCGTTATTTCAGGCACAAGGGCCGTGCCTGGCACACAGAAGAACCCTGGAGCTCTGTATAGGTACTTTTCATCTACTCACACTGCTGACAGCAAGGAAAACGATGTGATTGGTAGAGTCTACCCCACCCCACCCACTGGCACTAGACATTCACCCTAGGTGGGAGACCACGTGCGTTTGCAGAGCTGTTTGGACATGGATTATTACAGCCCGGGGCTGTCCCTGATTCTGTCTGAACTCTGACCCCAGCAGCTCACCCTCACCCTCCTCCCACACACCCAATTTTGATTTTTCTCTTCTCCTCCTCAAGCAGCAGAGTGGGGCTGTTTTGGAATCAGGCAGTCATGGGTTCAAATCCCAGTTTTTCCTAACTGTGTGACTTAGACAAGGTGTGTCACCCGGCCGAGCCTCGGTTTCCTCATCTGTAACATGGAGATGGGGACTTGTACTCTGCAGGCTGGGATGAGAACCACTGTGCCCTTCCCAGCACAGTGACCCTCAGGACGAGCACTGCTGTGAGTGAGAATGGTTTTGCCAAGTGCTGTGTTTCCCTAGGCCCAGAATCCCAGGGAAGTGGGGCTGGGACAGAGGATTCTTCAGCGTCTACAGCTAGAGAGGGAGGGCCCCTGGGATGAGGCCAGTGTGTCCAGCAAGGGCATGAATGGGGGAGGTGTGCTTCTCTCCTTCCCATCCTGGCTGGGTGAAACCTTCCTTAGCTTGTCAGGAAATGCATTCTTCTCAAGGGCTGGAAGGACTTCCTAGGGCTTCTCTAACTTCCTGGCTTTAGGGCCCAAAGGGCTGTGGACTGTGGTTCCCACTTTA
>NW_026654487.1:0-8764 GCF_009828535.3 Hylobates moloch
GCCATTTTCACGATATTGATTCTTCCAACCCATGAGCATGGAATGTTCTTCCATTTGTTTGTGTCCTCTTTTATTTCATTGAGCAGTGGTTTGTAGTTCTCCTTGAAGAGGTCCTTCACATCCCTTGTAAGTTGGATTCCTAGGTATTTTATTCTCTTTGAAGCAATTGTGAATGGGAGTTCACTCATAATTTGGCTCTCTGTTTGTCTGTGATTGGTGTACAAGAATGCTTGTGATTTTTGTACATTGATTTTGTATCCTGAGACTTTGCTGAAGTTGCTAATCAGCTTAAGGAGATTTTGGGCTGAGACAATGGGGTTTTCTAGATATACAATCATGTCATCTGCAAACAGGGACAATTTGACTTCCTCTTTTCCTAATAAAATACCCTTTATTTCCTTCTGCCTGATTGCTCTGGCCAGAACTTCCAGCACTATGTTGAATAGGAGTGGTGAGAGAGGGCATCCCTGTCTTGTGCCAGTTTTCAGAGGGAATGCTTCCAGTTTTTGCCCATTCAGTATGATATTGGCTGTGGATTTGTCATAGATAGCTCTTATTATTTTGAGATATGTCCCATCAATACCTAATTTATTGAGAGTTTTTAGCATGAAGGTTGTTGAAATTTGTCAAAGGCCTTTTCTGCATCTATTGAGATAATCATGTGGTTTTTGTCTTTGGTTCTGTTTATATGCTGGATTACATTTATTGATTTGCGTATGTTGAACCAGCCTTGCATCCCAGGGATGAAGCCCACTTGATTATGGTGGATAAGCTTTTTGATGTGCTGCTGGATTCGGTTTGCCAGTATTTTATTGAGGATTTTTGCATCAATGTTCATCAAGGATATTGGTCTGAAATTCTCTTTTTTGGTTATGTCTCTGCCAGGCTTTGGTATCAGGATGATGCTGGCTTCATAAAATGTGTTAAGGAGGATTCCCTCTTTTTCTATTGATTGGAATAGTTTCAGAAGGAATGGTACCAGTTCCTCCTTGTACCTCTGGTAGAATTCGGCTGTGAATCCATCAGGTCCTGGACTCTTTTTGGTTGGTAAGCTATTGATTATTGGCACAATTTCAGAACCTGTTATTGGTCTATTCAGAGATTCAACTTCTTCCTGATTTAGTCTTGGGAGGGTGTATTTATTGAGGAATTTATCCATTTCTTCTAGGTTTTCTAGTTTATTTGCATAGAGGTGTTTGTTTGTAGTATTCTCTGATGGTAGATTGTATTTCTGTGGGGTCGGTGGTGATATCCCCTTTTTCATTTATTATTGCATCTATTTGATTCTTCTCTCTTTTCTTCTTTATTAGTCTTGCTAGCGGTCTATCAATTTTGTTGATCTTTTCAAAAAACCAGCTCCTGGATTCATTAATTTTTTGAAGGGTTTTTTGTGTCTCTATTTCCTTCAGTTCTGCTCTGATTTTAGTTATTTCTAGCCTTCTGCTAGCTTTTGAATGTGTTTGCTCTTGCTTTTCTAGTTCTTTTAATTGTGATGTTAGGGTGTCAATTTTGGATCTTTCCTGCTTTCTCTTGTGAGCATTTAGTGCTATAAATTTCTCTCTACACACTGCTTTGAACGTGTCCCAGAGATTCTGGTATGTTGTGTCTTTGTTCTTGTTGGTTTCAAAGAACATCTTTATTTCTGCCTTCATTTCATTATGTACCCAATAGTCATTCAGGAGCAGGTTGTTCAGTTTCCATGTAGTTGAGCGGTTTTGAGTGAGTTTCTTAATCCTGAGTTCTAGTTTGATTGCACTGTGGTCTGAGAGACAGTTTGTTATAATTTCTGTTCTTTTACATTTGCTGAGGAGAGCTTTACTTCCAACTATGTGGTCAATTTTGGAATAGGTGTGGTGTGGTGCTGAAAAAAATGTATATTCTGTTGATTTGGGGTGGAGAGTTCTGTAGATGTCTATTAGGTCCACTTTGTGTAGAGCTGAGTTCAATTCCTGGATATCCTTGTTAACTTTCTGTCTCATTGATCTGTCTAATGTTGACAGTGGGGTGTTAAAATCTCCATTATTGTGTGGGAGTTTAAGTCCCTTTGTAGGTCACTCAGGACTTGCTTTATGAATCTGGGTGCTCCTGTGTTGGGTGCATATATATTTAGGATAGTTAGCTCTTCTTGTTGAATTGATCCCTTTACCATTATGTAATGGCCTTCTTTGTCTCTTTTGATCTTTGTTGGTTTAAAGTCTATTTTGTCAGAGACTAGGATTGCAACCCCTGCCTTTTTTTGTTTTCCAGTTGCTTGATAGATCTTCCTCCATCCCTTTATTTTGAGTCTATGTGTGTCTCTGCACGTGAGATGGGTTTCCTGAATACAGCACACTGATGGGTCCTGACTCCTTATCCAGTTTGCCAGTCTGTGTCTTTTAGTTGGAGCATTTAGCCCATTTACATTTAAGGTTAATATTGTTATGTGTGAATCTGATCCTGTCATTTTGATGTTAGTTGGTTATTTTGCTCGTTAGTTGCTATAGTTTCTTCCTAGCCTCGATGGTCTTTACAATTTGGCACGTTTTTGCAGTGGCTGGTACTGGTTGTTCCTTTCCATGTTTAGTGCTTCCTTCAGGAGCTCTTTTAGGGCAGGCCTGGTGGTGACAAAATCACTCAGCGTTTGCTTGTCTGTAAAGTATTTTATTTCTCCTTCACTTATGAAGCTTAGTTTGGCTGGATATGAAATTCTGGGTTGAAAATTCTTTTCTTTAAGAATGTTGAATATCGGCCCCCACTCTCTTCTGGCTTGTAGAGTTTCTGCTGAGAGATCAGCTGTTTGTTAGTCTGATGGGCTTCCCTTTGTGGGTAACCCGACCTTTCTCTCTGGCTGCCCTTAACATTTTTTCCTTCATTTCAACTTTGGTGAATCTGTCAATTATGTGTCTTGGAGTTGCTCTTCTCGGGAGTATCTTTGTGACATCCTCTGTATTTCCTGAATCTGAATGTTGGCCTGCCTTGCTAGATTGGGGAAGTTCTCCTGGATGATATCTTGCAGAGTGTTTTCCAACTTGGTTCCATTCTCCCTGTCATTTTCAGGTACACCAATCAGACGTAGGTTTGGTCTTTTCGCATAGTCCCAGATTTCTTGGAGGCTTTGTTCATTTCCTTTTATTCTTTTTTCTCTAAACTTCCCTTCTCTCTTCATTTCATTCATTTCATCTTCCATTGATCGATCTGTATGAGGTTCTGAAATTTCATTCAGATATTTGTTCCAGTCCTCTCTCAATAATCCTTATACCCTTTGTTCTCCTTTGGAGGAGGAGAGGTGCTCTGCTTTTTAGAGTTTCCAGTTTTTCTGCTCTGTTTTTTCCCCATCTTTGTGGTTTTATCTACTTTTTGTCTTTGATGATGGTGATGTACAGATGGGTTTTTGGTGTGGATGTCCTTTCTGTTTGTTAGTTTTCCTTCTACCAGACAGGACCCTCAGCTGCAGGTCTGTTGGAGTTTACTAGAGGTCCACTCCAGACCCTGTTTGTCTGGGTGTCAGCAGCGGTGGCTGCAGAACAGCGGATTTTCGTGAGACCACAAATTCAGCTGTCTGATAGTTCCTCTGAAAGTTTTGTCTCAGAGGAGTACTCGGCCGAGTGAGGTGTCAGTCTGTCCCTACTGGGGGGGTGCCTCCCAGTTAGGCTGCTCAGGGGTGAGGGACCCACTTTAGGAGGCAATCTGTCCGTTCTCAGATCTCCAGCTGCGTGCTGGGAGAACCACTACTCTCTTCAAAGCTGTCAGTCAGACAGGGACATTTAATTCTGAGGAGGTTCCTGCTGACTTTTTGTTTGTCTGTGCCCTGCCCCCAGAGGTGAAGCCTACAGAGGCAGGCAGGCCTCCTTGAGCTGTGGTGGGCTTCACCCAGTTCGAGCTTCCTGGCTGCTTTGTTTACCTAAGCAAGCCTGGGCAATGGCGGGCGCCCCTCCCCCAGCCTCGCTGCCGCCTTGCAGCTTGATCTCAGACTGCTGTGCTAGCAATCAGCGAGACTCCGTGGGCACAGGACCCTCCGAGCCAGGTGCGGGACACAATCTCCTAGTGTGCCGTTTTCCAGGCCCGTTGGAAAAGCGTAGTATTAGGGTGGGACTGACCCGATATTCCAGGTGCCGTCTGTTACCCCTTTCTTTGACTAGGAAAGGGAACTCCCTGACCCCTTGCGCTTCCCGAGTGAGGCAATGCCTCGCCCTGCTTCGGCTCGCGCACAGTGCGCTTCACTGACTGTCCTGCACCCACTGTTTGGCACTCCCTAGTGAGATGAAACTGGTACCTCAAATGGAAATGCAGAAATCACCCGTCTTCTGTGTTGCTCAGGCTGGGAGCTGGAGACCGGAGCTGTTCCTATTCGGCCATCTTGGCTCCACGAAGATTATTTTCTAATATCTTTAAAAACTTGGCTTTACAGCCCCCAAACAACTCATTTCCTTCAAAAGTTGTAGGGGAACTAAAAAGCACAGGCACAGGCCTTTATCAATGGCTTAAATCTCTGCCCTCAATTCAACCTTAATGTAGCATTGGGTATTTTGTTGCAAGCTCTGGTTTAGGGCCTAAAAGTGAAGTTGCTTATGTGTATTACTAAAATCTTACATTCACTCTTTAAATGGACAAGTGCTTTGAATTCTGCATCTCATTTGCCCCCTGCAGAGAAGGAGAAATCCCTTGATTGAAATCCCTCCAAAGGCTTGCGGAGTCACCCTCAGCACCCCTTGCTCACCATGCTGTGCGTGGCCACCCTACCTGTGTGTCCTCACGTGACTCTCGAGCTTGGGGCCACTCTGGGCAGAGGCACAGCGGTTTTCTCCATTAGATCGCTCAGAGCCTGCACATGGATCCCTGATTCAGATACCAGTTTGCTCATTTTCCACATGGCTAATTTATTTTATCTGTTGCTAAAATGCTCCCAAAGAGTGTTCCACTCATCTCCAAATGTATTTAGGAAACATCGCCATGGCTGCTGAGCTAGTCAGCACCGAGAAAACCGCAGGTTCACATTCCATCAAGACCTGTGACCTCGATGGGGCAGCAAAGTGAGAAAACATTCTTGAGTTGCCATGCGGCCTCTGCGGTAGACACTTAGGCGCTGGCACTCTGCCTGTCGTGCGGCCTCTGCGGTAGACACTTAGACACTGGCACTCTGGCTGTCGTGCGGCCTCTGCGGTAGACACTTAGGCGCTGGCACTCTGGCTGTCGTGCGGCCTCTGCGGTAGACACTTAGGCGCTGGCACTCTGGCTGTCGTGCGGCCTCTGCGCTAGGCGCTGGCACTCTGGCTGTCTCTGGGCTAGATAGATGTTCTGGAAAATGACATAGCATTTGATTTGGTTAAGGGCAAGACAGTCACTCTGTGACCATGCAGGCTCTGCTGTGCTCTCTGCAGACATGGAGCAGCATCAGATGGCCGTTCAGCCTCCCCCCAACCCCCAGAGAAAGTGCTGTTGTCACAAAGAGAGCACAGTTATGCACAAAGAAAGTCTGTTTGCTGATTACCTTTTTTTGAGACAGGATGTTGCTCTGTTGCCTAGGCTGGAGTACAGTGGCACTATCATGGCTCACTGCAGCCTCAAACTCCTGGGCTTAAGTGATCTCCTTGCCGCGGCCTTCCAAGTAGCTGGGAGCACACCACCATGCCTGGTTTAAAAAAATTTTTTTAGAGATAGAGTCTTGCTCTGTCGCCCGGGCTGGTCTCAAACTCCTGGGCTCAGGCAATCCTCCCTCCTCGCCCTCCCAACTCGCTGAGACTACAGGTGTGAGCCCCCAAGCCTGGCTCTGCTGCTTGTCTTTTAAAGAAATTCATCTCCATGAGGCATAGAAAGCTGTTTCCCTTTCTAACCTACAGCCTTCCAGATACCCTTCTATGTTCACACTCGCTAGGCCACACCCCTCTGATAGAGCTGATTCCCTAATCTCGATGTCACCTGCAGCCTGAATGTAATCCTTCTTTATTGTGTTCAGCCCACATCTGCCCTGGAGCTGCCATGACAACTTGTTCGTTTGCCTTTCCATTTCAGATTTCAAATCCAACTTCAGAGCCGCTCCTATCAGATCAGTGGACGTCTACAACGTCATGTGCAACGTGGTGGGCATCACCCCGCTGCCCAACAATGGATCCTGGTCCAGGGTGATGTGCATGCTGAAGGGCCACGCAGGCACCGCCCCACCTGTCCAGCCCAGCCACTGCGCCCTGGCCCTGATTCTTCTCTTCCTGCTTGCGTAACTGATCGTATTGCTTGTCCCAAAAAAAACACCATCAGCAAAGTGGGCCTCCAAAGCCGGATGATTTGCATTTTATATGTGAATAATAGCTTCATTAACACAATCAAGGCCGTGCACATTATAAATATATTATTCTTGGATAATTCTATACATAAGAGTTCCTACTTGTTAAAAAAGATACAAACCTTGTTTTTCCAGAAGGTAGGAAAATCCTGGCTTTCCATTTGTTCAGTTATATGTCATTTTCTCCTTTCTTTTCACATTACTCAGGATGAACTCTCTGAGCAGGGACCTGCTCCCGCAGCAACCAAACTTGGAGTGGATATTGTGGCTCTAGGCCCCTCTCTGTCCCAGCTTGCACAAAGGAGCCCCTCAGACCAGGCCCTTGTCTGTGCCCCGTCCCCACCCAGGAGCCATCGTCAGTGTCTGTGGCCACAATCCTGTACTGTTCCTTCCAACCCTGATAAAAGGAGGTCTGCACGAAAGCAAAAGCTGTCTATTTCTGACCCAGCTCATGGGATTTTTTCATCTTACACTGAGCTCCAGAAAGGACGTAACTTAGCATGGATCACCAATCAATCAAAAAATAAATAAATCACTAAGGATTGGAGAACTCATAGAACAAGGTGAAAGACACGAGTCCCCTCCCAAAGTCTGAGTGCACGAAAATTTCCCTTGCCTTGAGGAGCAGAAAAGCTTCTGATGGACATGGGCTTCTGTGAGACTTATCACACATAGTACATCGTGGCATGAAGCCTGGCACATAGCAGGCCCTGCATGTTGATGGAAGAATGGATGGCCTGCCTGCCTTCCCTGCCCATCCACCTGTGCAAAGGCTTCCTCAGACGCTGCCACTCTGTGGCTCCCAATATAGGGTGCAGACAAGAGCAGTCCCTGACATGACATTACAGGCTGGGAAAGGGCTGGCTCACTGATGAGAATGTGGAGGCATCAGCAAGGATCTCAGTGGGTTGCTCGGAGAAGTGGTGCACTAAGCCTCAATCCTGGGCACCAGTACCCCTGCAGCCTTGCTTGCTCAGCGACAGTCTTGGAGTGGCATAGAATTCCAAAGAAAATGGTGCTGGGTGGAGAACAGAGAGAGCATGATGGAGCAGCATCCCAGTCACTGACCAACTAACTGGTCGTTTGATTAGGAAACAGTTTGGCCAAAGCACCACCTTTGAGACCTAAGTTCTTTTGATACCTAAGTTCTTTTGATACCTTTGAGAAGAGCCATTGAGGCTGAGTTGAAATATTTTTAGCTTAGTCATCTGTGCTATAGGAGACCTTGTAACACAAGAAATAACTGCCTTTTTACATGATCATTCATATCTATTTACATAGATAGATATACTTGCACACACTAGTACTGCATTAAAAAATGAGTTTGGGCTGGGCATGGTGGCTCACACCTATAACCCCAACACTTTCGGAGGCCAAGGAGGGACAAACGAACCCTTGATGCCAGGAGTTTCAGACTAGCCTGGGCAACACAGGGCGACCCCCATCTCTACAAAACATAAAAGATTTTTAAAAAATTAGCCAGGCATGGTGGCACATGCCTGTGGTCTCAGCTACTTGGGAGGCTGAGGCAGGAGAATCACTTGAGCCCAGGAGGTCAAGGCTGCAGTGAGCTTTGATGGCACCACTGCACTCCAGCCTGGGCAACAGAGCAAGACCCCATCCCCTACCCCCCACCCCCAAAAAGAAAGAAAGAAAAAAAAAAGTTTGCATTGATTGAGGTACATCTGCAAGTGAGTCTTTTTGTCAGGAAAAGGCAATATATTAGGTCTCCTCTGGACAATGGAGGCCTTATATGGTGTGTTACCTTGAAAACTGATTATCAACATTCACCTTGATTCAGGAAGGCTGGGTGCTGTCTCCATGCCATGAATCATGAGAGAAAAGGATCACTGCTTAAAAATACTGAATTTACCTTCACAAAAGATTTCTAAAGATTTATGTAATGTGTTTTAAAAGCGCCAGTAAACCATCGGATCAATTGGAAAGAAGGCTACTCTTCAGCCTTTGTTATCTAGCTGAAAACAAATGAGAACTTTCAAAACATTGGCAGTAGTTGTTGAAAAAGACATCTATTGTTCAAAGTTTCTTTCTCCTCAAAGGATGGTGTTCCAATGAATTCAGTGGAGCCCACTCTCCTCCATTGTGGAGGAAGAATCCCTAAGAGATACTCAAAGGATTACATTAAAAGTGGATCATCAAACTCAGATGACATGATTGTATATCTAGAAAACCCCATTGTCTCAACCCAAAATCTCCTTAAGCTGATTAGCAACTTCAGCAAAGTCTCAGGATACAAAATCAATGTACAAAAATCACAAGCATTCTTGTACACCAATAACAGACAAACAGAGAGCCAAATCATGAGTGAACTCCCATTCACAATTGCTTCAAAGAGAATAAAATACCTAGGAATGCAACTTACAAGGGATGTGAAGGACCTCTTCAAGGAGAACTACAAACCACTGCTCAATAAATAAAAGAGGATACAAACAAATGGAAAAACATTCCATGCTCATGGGTTGGAAGAATCAATATCGTGAAAATGGC
>NW_026654488.1:0-8755 GCF_009828535.3 Hylobates moloch
TCACAACTGTGGGAATGCTGGCTTTTAATAGGGAGAAAGGGCCGGGCATGGTGGCTCACGCCTGTAATCCCAGCACTTTGGGAGGCCGAGGCAGGCAGATCACGAGGTCAGGAGATCAAGACCACTCTGCCTAACACGGTGAAACCCTGTCTCTACAAAAAATACATAAAAAGTAGCCAGGCATGGTGGTGGGTGCCTGTAGTCCCAGTTACTCGGGAGGCTGAGGCAGGAGAATGGCGTGAAACCGGGAGGTGGAGCTGGTAGCGAGCTGAGATTGCGCCACTGCACTCCAGCCTGGGTGAAAGAGCAAGACTCCATCCCAAAAAAAAAAAAAAAAGTAGTTTTTAAATTTCCAAGTATTTAAGTATTTTTCCATTTATTTTCCTATTACTGATTTATAATTTAATTCCATGTAATGAAGGACCATATGATTCCAATTCTTTTAAATTTATCTAGGTTTGTTTTCTGACCCAGGACTGGCTATCTTGGTGACTATTTCATATGTACTTAAGACAATGTGTATTTTACTATTTTGAGGTGAAGTGCTATGTGAATATCAATCTAATCTAGTTTGTTAATATGTTATACTGTTATCTTATATCCTTACTAATTTTCTGTCCGCTTGTCTTATATTACTGAGAGAGAAGTGTTAAACTCTCCAACTATAATGGAGGCCCCAACCACAATTGTGGGTTTGTGGGTTTCCCTTTTCAGTTCTAACCATTTTTATTTCATATATGTTAAATTTCAGATGTTAGGTATGTACCCACTTAGAACTCTTATGACTTCTTTTTTAAAAACTTTTTTTATTATACTTTAAGTTCTGGGATACATGTGAAGAATATGCAGGTTTGTTACATAGGTATACACGTGCCATGGTGGTTTGCTGCACCCGTCCACCAATCATCTACATCAGATATTTCTACTAATCCTATTCCTCCCCCAGTCCCCCACCCCCAACAAAGTTTGGGGGTATTTCAAGTAGTCTCATTACCGCTCAGTCACCCCCACATTCATTCCCTGGCATTCACTGAGTGCTCATGTGGTATTAAGCGCCATTCTAGACACCACAGGGATATTAAAAAGATCTGAATTTTTGCCCTCAAGGAACTTTGGTCTTATAAAAAGGTGAGGTGTCCATAGAGAGCCCAAGGATCCAACACTATACAGCAGCTGCACAGTCAAGACAATGGGAGCTCTAAGGAGAAATGGACCTGACCTGGGAGAGTCAGCAAAGGCCTCCTGAAGGAGCTGGTCTTCATCTGGGAGCCTGATAGTGGGTTGAATTCTGTCCCCTCAAAAGATATTGGAGTCCTGGCCCCTAGTACCTCAGGGTGGGACCAAATTTGGAAAGAAGATGGTTGCAAGTGTAACTAGCTAGGATGAGGCCATGCTGCAGGAGGAGGTCCTCCGTCCAATATCACTGGTGTCCTCGTAGAAAGAGAAGATACACAGAGACATGACGGCCATGTGAAGACAGGGACCATGCGAAGATGGTGGTGGAGACTGGAGTGAGGCATCCACAAGCCCAGGCATGCTCAGGCGAGAGGCATGGGGCACTTTTTCCCTCAGAGTGCCCAGAATGAATCAACCCCGCCTACTGCCTACACCCTGGTTTCAAACTTTTAGACTCCAAAACTATGACAGAATAAATTTCTGTTGTTTTAAGTTCAGTCCGTGGTACTTTGTTACTGCAACCTTTGGAAACAAATACAGGGTTAAGTCCAAAACAAGAAGCAGGATGGGAGGGAGTCCCAGGAGCCCAGAGGCGGCAATGAGTATTTGAGTGTTGCACAGTAAGAACCCAACCAACTACAACAAAAGATTTCACAAGAGGAATTAGAGAAAACAAATCAGACCCTCGTTTCCCCAGAGTTCCCATGTGTGCCTCCTTGTCTTTAGGGAGTCATCCCACCCCTCCGCCCACATGGTGGGAAAAGGAGCCAGGCATGAGGCTTCATCACCTCTCCTCTGGCTTCATCACCTCTCCCTGATGCAGGGATGGGTAAGGAGTGGGCATGTAACCCAAGCAGCACGGCCACCCTACTCTACCTTCTTGGCCACAGCAATTGGTTCATGATGGACGCTGCACCCAGGGAACCCCATTCGAGACTTCTTATTTAGAGTATTGTTAGAACTGGTAGAAAAGAACTTTTTTCTCTCTGGTCTCAGGCCTGTGAAACATGAACTGGAAGCTGCCCACAGCCATGTCCCCTTAATGTGAATAAAAAAGAGGAGATAGAATGACCTTGTATCATTCAAGCCCCTGGCTCTGGTCACCGAGGTTCCTGGAAATGCCACCTAATTTTTTGCCTTGCTACTTTCCAATTCTTCCATTGATTCTAGAAACTATCCCACTAGCCTTCTCCCTTCACACAAAAACGAAAATAAATATAATTTTGTTTAAACTAACTCAAATAGATTTTGGCTACTTGCTATCAAAGGAGCCTCAACCAGGACATCATGGACGAAAGCACATTGCCTACATCCCAAGAAGCTTCAGACACCAGGCAGCACAGAGGGAGCCTACAAGCACATGAGACAACAGAGAAATGGGGGCTGCACTTCATCCTTTTATCAGGCACCCACTCCTGTGATCATTTCATTAATCCATTCACAAGAGAGGAGCATGCATGGCCTAATTACCTCTTAGAGGCCCCACCTACTAACTACAATAGCAATTAAATTTCAACATGAGTTTTGGAGGGGATATTCAAACCATAGCATTCTGCCCTTGGCCCCTAAAACTCATGTCCTTCTCACACACAAAACACATTCATTCCATCTCAGTAGCCCCAGAGTCTTAACTTATTCCAGCATAAATTCAAAAGTCCAAAGTCTTATCTAAATCAGACATGGATGGCTGAGCCCCAAAGCACAATTCATCCTGAGGCAAACTTCCTCCAGCTGTAAGCCTGTGAAATCAAAACAAGTTACCTACTTCTAAAATGCAATGGTGAGACAGGCATGCAATAGACATTTCTACAGCAAAAAAAAGCAACAAGAAAGAACAAGGGAGTAAGAGGCCTCAAGTAAGTTCAAAACCCAATAAGGAAAACAACGTCGTCTTTTTTTTTTTTTTTCTTTTTTGAGACAGAGTCTCACTCTGTCGCTCTGTTGCCCAGGCTGGAGTGCAGTGGCACAATTCAGCTCACTCAACCTCTGCCTCTCAGGTTCAAGTGATTCTCCTGTCTCAGCTCCAACTTACAGGTGTGCAGCACCACGCCTAGCTAATTTTTGTATTTTTTCAGTATAGACAGGGTTTCACCATGTTGGCCAGACTGATCTCAAATTCCTGACCTCAGATGATCCACCTGCCCGGCCTCCTGAAGTGTTGGGATTACAGGCGTGAGCCACTGCGCCCCTTACAACATTAAGTCTTAAAGCTAGAGAATAATTTCGTTTGATTCTACATTCTGCTTCCCGGCCACACTACGGTGGGAATTGGGCTCCCAAGGTTTCAGACAACCCCACTCCTATGGCTTTGCTGGGTTCAGCCTTCCCAGCAGCTCTCAAGGGTTGGAGTCTTATACCTGCAGCTTTCCCAGGCTGGAGTTGCATACTAGTGACTCTAAACTCCTGAGGTCTCTGAGGTGGCCTTGCTCTCTGGCTCCACTAGGTGTTTCCCTGATGGGGATGCTCTGTAGTAGTTCTACCCCTGCAGCAGGTTTCTGCCTGGGCCCCCAGGCCCTCTACAATATCTCTCCGCAAAATCTGAAAGATGCCATTCTCCACAGCTCTGGCATTTTGCATAACTACAGAATTAGCACCAAATGGACACTCTTAAGGTTTATAGCATGTACATTTCAGAGTGGCAGATCAAGCCACACAAGAACCCAACTGAGTCATAGCTGGGGCAGAGAGGATTGCTGTGCCAGAATGCAGGGCACAGAAATCTGAGATGGCTCTGAGCAGTGAGCGCATGAGAGGCACCCTGGGCCTATGCCCCGAAATCATTCTGCTCTCTTAGAGCTCTGAGTCTGTGATGGAAACGGGCAGCCTCAAAGATTTCTGATGGCCTTCAGAGTCTTCATTCCACTGTCTTGATGAATACTACCTGGCTCCTTTCTATTCATGATAATCTCTTTATCAAAAATGGCTTGGACACATCCTTAGTATTCTCTCCTAAACATGTTTTTAACTCTTTACATGGACAGACTGTAAACTTAAAAATTAATTATTTTAAACATGGACAAAAGTGTCTTAGTCCACTCAGGCTGCTAAATACTATAAACAGAGTATCTTATAAACAACTGAGTACCATACCATAAACTGAGTAGCTTATAAGCAAATTTATTTCTCACAGTTCTGGGGGCTAGGAAGTCCAAGATCAAGGCACCAGCACATTTGGTGTCTGGTGAGAGGTCTCTTTCTGGTTCACAGATGGTGGCTTCTAGCTGTGTCCCCACATGATGGAAGGGGAAAGGCAACTCTCTGAGGCCTCTTTTATAAGGACACTAATTTCATTCATGAGGGATCTGACTTCATGACCTAATCACCTCCCAAAAGCCCTACTTCCTAATACCAACTGATTGGTGATTAGGTTTCAATATATGAATTTTGAGGTGACACTAACATTCAGACTACAGCAAAAAGTGTTGGAAATAATATAGCAGAGACCTGTATACCCACTTCCCAGATTTCATACATATTCATATTCTTGCAGTTTTTGGTAAATTTAAAAAAGCAATTGTTTTTAAAAGATATAAAACACTACAAATATAGTTAGCAACCTCCCGACTCCTAATCCACTCCCTTTCTTCATCTGCAAAGGCAACCACTATTAGAAATTGTTCTGTGTGCCTCTCAGGCAGATTTTTATACTTTTACCACATATGTATACACACATAGTAATATAAAGCACTGTTTAGAAATTTTAAATGGATAGAAATGGTACCATATTGAATACATCATTTTAAAAATTGTGTTTTTTCTCAATGAATGTTCTTAAGATTCATCAGTATAGAATGTATTTTTATGTAATTAAGTTGATCCCAAGGTTTTTGCTATTATAGACAATGTTATTATAGACTAGGAACATACTTGTTAATGTACCCTTTTACAAATATAGGACATTTCTCTAAGACATACACCTAGAAGCACTTGCACCAAGGTACACTTTTGCCAGCACTGTATACTTTCCTCATTTTCTTTCCTTTTTTTTTTTTTTTTTAGACAGTTTTGCTCTTGTTGTCCAGGCTGGAGTGCAATGGCGCAATCTCAGCTCACTACAACCTCCGCTTATCAGGTTCAAGCAATTCTTCTGCCTCACCCTCTCCAGTAGCTGGGATTGCAGGCACGCCACCACGCCCGGCTAATTTTTGTATTTTTAGTAGAGACAGGGTTTCACCATGTTGGCCAAGCTGGTCTCACACTCCTGACCTCAGGTGACCCACCCATCTCAGCCTCCCAAAGTGCTGGGATTACAGGCATGAGCCACTGCCACCTGCCAATTTCCTCATTTTCTACATCTTTATTTGTAACACTTGGTTGTGTCAGACTTTTCCATTTTTGCCAAATGGATGAGTGTTAAATGGCATTTATTGTTTTCCTTCATTCTCATGAGTTTGAGCATCTTCTTGTATTTTTACTGGACAGTAATGTTTTCTGTGAGTTGCCAAACAAAATTAGTTGATTATTTGTATTCAGCTACTTTTCTCACCCTTGAGCTACTGTTCTTGCCATTACTGATTTGTAGGAACTTTCTAATATGTTTCAGATACTAGTCCTTTGTTAGTGTATGTGGTGAAAACATCTCCCATCCTATAGCTTGTCTTTCACTTTGTCTATGGTTTCTTTTATCATGCAGAAGTTTGTAATTTTAATATAGGCAAATGTATCAATTAATTGCTTCATGATTTGCTTTCTCTGTGTTTTGTTCAAGTATTCCTTCCCTTTCCTGGGGTCATAAGTACATTCTCCTAGCCAATGTCACACAGACTATATGGTCTCAGTGTCCACCATCTTTCCTCTTCAGTTCTTTTAAAAAATCACAAAGATTATTTGGACTATTATAAAATTAATGTATGATTATTCCAAAAGACCTGGGAAAAGCAGAAAAAATGAATCAGTACATTATCCTCTAAACTTCATTTTTCTCATCTGTAAGATAAGAACAACAGCAATTACTGCATTTGGGTTGTTTGCATCCCAATTATATCAAAATTCTCATGTCGGGCCTCTAGCTGGCAAAAAAAAAAAAAAAAAAAAAAAAAATCTTTTCTTAAATAGTCCTGTGTGCCCCTGCACTATTATACACCAGTGTGCAAAAGTTCCTGGGGAAATGAAGGAGCAGAGCTATGGACATGCTTATTGACTCAAGCCTGAGTGATGGGCAGGATCCCAGCAAGACGAATTCCATGAAGTCAGTAAAGCTGCTACCAAACCATAGCAGCACCCATTCTAGGTTCTGCTCCAATAGTACCTGGACTCCTTCCTTTTATAACCACACACTATTCAGACAGTGCCTAAAAGGGCACGGAAACTACTTGGAGAACAAAAGCCACCAGCTGACCTCATCCTCAGTACTTCCCTGGTCAGAGGAGTTAATTGGCCAAAGGGAAAACAGTTGACTTTTTTGGTATTATATAATTCCATTGTATTTTTGCCAGGTATTGGATCTCACCACCCACTACCATGGTGTCACGTCATGAAAGAACTTATTGTTAAACACACAGAACAAGGTGAGTTCATAACTTTGCAAGAAGTATAATTCCACATTTTTTGTCTCATTGCAATTGAAATCTTCAGGTCAATAGGTAATTACATTAATGCAACATGTCCTATTTCAAATGAACACTGCTTACGTTGAGAGGGCCCTCGCCTGAAGAAAGACTATTTTTAGGAAGCTTGGCAAAGGAAATTGATGTTTTCAATCCAAGCATGCACTGCCAAATAACTAACTCCACCAAATTCTTTCTTACCAAAAAGGAAAAAAAGCAACAAAATAATAAAATCTTCCTTTCCACTATTGCGGGAATTATCTTCCCATGTCTAACTCCCTTCAGCTTTCAGAATCACCTTCACAAAACTGTGAGATCCTTGTAGGATTGTGAAATTTGAAAGACAAATGGGAGCTCATCTGATTAGAAACTCTCATCCTTCCATGCCTTGGAGGAATCACAGAACTTTTTTGTTTAAAGTGAAAATCTGATTAGAGAAGGACTGCATTTACGTTCAAGGACCCCAATGCTACGGACTTTAGATGAAGAAAAATCTCAAACTGTTCTCGGACACACTAAAAATCCTTTAAAACATAATAAGTAAACCCTTCTATGCACCCTTTATAGTTGTGAAAAATAATCTTTATGATACTTTTAAAAGAAGTGAGGAGAAAAAATGGTGGACAGTGAGACCAGATAGTCTACGTGAGATTGGCTAGGAGAATGTACTTATGCCCCCAGGAAAAAGGACTGCTTGTATATTATGTCCATAAAGATAATTTGGACTGTTATGAAATTAATGTACCATTATTCCAAAAGATCCAGGAAAAGCAGAAAAACAAGTCAGTACATTATTAGACCACTTTAAAAATAATTATTATTACCCTTTCAGGAAACTATAGCACCTAGCACAGAAGGACAGCGAGAGAGAGAAAACTAAAGTTTAGCGAGTACCTACTCCAGCCTCTCCAAAATCCACAGATTGCCTTTCAAGATTCTCCATAATTTGACCCTAGCCTATCTTTCCATACTTAAGCTGTACTCTATCCTATCTGATCTGTCTGGTCATCACTGGCCTTTCCTCTTTCTTATGCCTAGATGAATATGAGATTCCTGAGTGAGTATCCAAAAAGAAGGTGGTCATGGAGGTAGATTCTTAAAATATCCCTTATTTACAAAATTATTCTACATGAAAACAATTCCCTGAAGTTGCAAATAAATTGTTATGCATGATTGAAAGCAAACACCCAATCTTCAAACTTAAAACTGGAAAAGTGATTCATATATTCACTCTCATAAGAGAAGTAGCAATTAACTTTTAAAAAAATACTTATCCTGGTTTTTATCTGAAAACCAGACATTTGAAAACAGTCAATGACTTTTAGCTTTCCAAAGCATTTTGGCTTGATTATTCAACTTCAGGAAGCAAAGATTTAAAAAATCTTGCCATTCGTATTTTTTAAGAGCCGCTGACACCTAATGGAAGGTTTTGAAAGAACATGTGGTTTCTAGGAAAGTGTGATACCAGTGGGCAGTTCTTCTCTCCAAAGACCTTCTATCATTTCTATCCAAGAGAGTTGTCCTGGAAGCTGACCCCACGGATGCAGCAGGGGTTCCAGAAAGCTCTGGTCTCAGGAGTCTGGAGATAAAGATGAATGGGACTGCAAGAATTAATATTTGTGTGGAATTTTTCTGCCTTACATTGTTTTCCTAGTTGCTTAGAGGTGTCTTTTGCAGGCCTTGAATGGAGAGAAGATGCCTGTTTGGGGCGCCCCACTCGAAAAGCCTGATTAGTAATGGCGGGAGCTGAGAACAGCTTTCCACAGGAAGTCCGCTTTGCCTCAGCGTTGGAAATCAGTGTGGCGCCTGCTATAGCCAAGTGTCCCTGCAGGACCCCACTGGGAAATCACTTGAGTTTTACGAGGTGTGCAGTTTAGCTGCAGTTAGGGCTGGTGCCTGCAAGGGGATGACACAGGCCAGGGTACAATCACAACCTCTGCCCCGCTCAGCCTTGTCCTCAGCTGCCCAGGCTCTTAACAGTCACACCTGCCACTGTGAGGAAAGATGGGAACTCTGCCAAGACCCAAGTGCTC
>NW_026654489.1:0-8745 GCF_009828535.3 Hylobates moloch
TGTGTGGGGTTTTGTCTGTATCCTTCACTTCTGGTAGTTTGCCTGTGTGTGTGTGTGTGTGTGGAGTTTTGTCTGTATCCTTCACTTCTGGTAGTTTGACTGTGGTGTGTGTGTGTGTGGGGTTTTGTCTGTATCCTTCACTTCTGGTAGTTTGCCTGTGGTGTGTAGATGTGTGTGGGGTTTTGTCTGTATCCTTCACTTCTGGTAGTTTGCCTGTGGTGTGTAGATGTGTGTGGGGTTATGTCTATATTGTGGTGTGTGTGTGTGGGGTTATGTCTGTATCCTCACTTCTGGTGTTTGCGGTGTGTAGTATGTGTGGGTTTTTGTCCAGTGTCGATCTGTGTCAGTCTGTGAAGTGATGTATCTGGTTAATGTTAAAACCTCCCTGCATTAGTGCTCCCCATGTTTCTTCTGTTCTGCTCTCCGTTCCTCTTTCTGGCTGGGATTCGGGTTCTGTGTGAGAACATTTGATAGCTGTCTGCAGCTCTCGGATGCTCTTTTCTGCCTTTCGGTTCCCACGCTTTTTCTCCGAGCCTCCGCTGGGTAATTTCCGTGCACCTATCTTCAAGGTCACTGATTTCTTCGTTATGTCGAGCCTACTGATGACTCATCAGCAAAATTCTTTATTTCTGAAACCATGAATCCCATCTGTGGTGTTTCCCTCTGCCTCTTTCTTAGAGTTCTCCTCTCTCCACTGCTTCCCATTTAGCCAGGCCCACCGTGCTGCTGCTTGATCACATAACCATAGTTACTTTCACGCTTTCTCTGAGAGTTTGAAGGAACATCCATGCCACTTCTGAATCTTGTCTTGATTGCCCTGTGTCTTGAGAATGAGCTTTAATTTTACTGTGTCTCCTAACTTTTGATGAAATCTTGGTCATCGTGTACAGAACAGTGGGAATGGAGGTCAATGGTATCAGTGCTGGAAAACGGACAGGGCTCTTATTCGGTCAGGCCTTCGGTGGAGATGTTGAGACCATCAGGTCAGGTGCAGAGCTGGCTGAAATGGGCTGCCCTGGGGCTACCTGCGCCGCAGCACACACTTTACCTCCTCCAGAGCAGCCTTTCGCTGAGGGTGGTAGCAGGGCATCGGGGGGGAGTGGTTTCCTTAGGGCCCCCACATCACCCAAACCAACCCCTCACGATAGGCACTTAGGCAATTTACCGTGTCACACAACGATATGTAACACAATAGTGAACGTGGCTGTATTTTTTACGTCTTTGCATGCTTCTCAGGAATTTCTCTAGAATAAACCTTCAGATTTTCAGTTTTAAATGGCATGCTCTCCAAAAGTTTTAGTTATTGACAAGGTAGATGCATAGTCTTTGCTTGGCCTTTATTCATTTTTGCACTGCATCATTCATTTTTTTCTTTATTGATTTGTAAGGCAATCTTTATATATTAAAAATATAAACATTTGTTGCCTACATTGAAAAACTCTCAGGTTTTTATTATGATTTTACTTTGGCGATATTATTTTTAGTTTGCTTGTTGGCTTTTATCATAAATAAGTTTTTAATTTTATGAATTTAAAGTGGTATCTTTATAATTCCGCCCCATGGAATCATGCCCAGATACCTCCTCTCCACCCCCAGAGTATAGAATACTCATATACATATGTGTCTATACATATACACACATATCTGTGTGTGTATATGTATGATTTTTATGCTTACATATTTAATCCATCAGAATTTATCTTTATATATGATATGAAGTATCTTTGAAATAAGCTCTTTTTTCTTTATAAATTTAACGTGCTACCTTCACTAGGGAATGACTCAGAGATATTCAAAATTATTAGAGCTTTGACTTTTTAATTGAACTAAGCAGAAAAAAAAGCAAAGGCCTCCAGATGAAATTATTTGGTCTACATTTCATCACAATCAGAATTGAATTGGTTATTCAAGTATTTCAAATGTTAATATATAAGCAAGTCCAGTATCTCAAACACTAATACATAAGCTAATTTAGAAATGCAGTAAATTGGATTCAGTAGGACTTGGAATTTGCATTTCAATTAGTTGATAATAATTCTAAGTGGTGCTCTGCACGTGGGCAGGGTCTGACCCACAGACGGGGCCATCAGCCCTGGGGATCTGACCTTCCTGACTGGGGACACAAGGCCGAGAACTTGTACACCAGGGCATGAGACAGCTGGGACAGGATTTCTGCTTGTTTTTATTTTTATTTTTGAGAGCAAAAGGCCTTCTATTATTGTGCACTATGTTAGAGAACGTAGCAGGGTATAACTGAAAGCGCTTATATATATACATAATTAGGATGTGCATATTAAGTGATTAATGAGAAGACTGATTTTTTCTCAGTTTTACAGCAGGAAGATAAGATGGTTTTTAACAGAATATTTCTGGCATTGTTCCAAGAGGTGGAACATTTTGAAGCGGAATTCCTGCAGTCTTTGCCGAAGGAGTGCTATGCTCTGTGGTTTAGAAGGAGGGCTGATAACAGTCAATTAAAGACTCAACCTTCTTCCAGTCCCGTACCAGGCAGTCAAAAAAGAACTGCTGACACAGTCCATCTCACAGGACAGGGCAGTCAACACAGGTGCCCAGAGCCTCCCGGGGCCTTGGTGTGCCTGATAACTTCGGGGTAAGAACCTGAACCCACACCTATCAAATTAAAATTAAGTCCAATTAGTAAGTCGATCTTCCCATAACATCTGCATTCTTAACTATTGTTCAGGTGAAGAGAAGCCGCTCATGCACACCAAGAGGGGAATAAAACCCTCATGGAGAAAAGCGAACATTCACTCTCATTTTTATCATTTCAATCGCTCGGAAACGTAAAAGATTTTGTCAATCGGCTCCTGCTGGGAAGCTCTTTGGTGCAAAAAAGAGAAAAACACCCAGTGCACTGTATCCAATTACTTTCAATTCGGTTTAAAATAAATTATAGAATCACCAATTTTGTTTAAAGCAGCCTTTGGGTATAAAATAAACTTAGGATAAGGGTGTCTATGTAATTTACCAGCAAAACGTCATCAGATTACATTAATGCAGATCTCCACACCTTGCCTCCGGCAGCTATGAGCACTCGCGCTGGT
Organism: Hylobates moloch; assembly: GCF_009828535.3. Lineage (NCBI taxonomy): Eukaryota > Metazoa > Chordata > Mammalia > Primates > Hylobatidae > Hylobates > Hylobates moloch. The sequence goes on from NW_026654489.1 coordinate 3,066, forward strand.
GCCAGTGGCACCTCGGAGGCACCGGGCGGGACTCAGGACCTGCGGAGCCGAGGGCAGGATGAGGAGGAAGGTCAGTGCTGACCATGCTGAGCGCCGCCTGTTCCCCAGCATGCAGTGTGCCCCCGTGGGAATCTGAGGTTGCTGCTCATTCCTGGGTCCTGCAGACTCCTCTCACTCCCCTGGCCCCAGGCTGCTCTCGACACCTGTCCCTGCTGCAGGGACACCAGGCTGCAGCCCCCAGCAGGGATGCCTTTCCTCTTCCATTTCTCACAATAAACGTCTCGGTGGATGTCCTGTGGCATTTACTTGCTTTATTTTTTTTGTTGCTTTGAGAGACAGTCTAATTCTATGGCCCAGGCTGGAGTGCAATGGCACGATCTTGGCTCACTGCAACCTCCGCCTCCTGGGTTCAAGTGATTCTCCTGCCTCAGCCTCTCGAGTAGCTGGCATTACAGGCATGTGACACTACACCAGCTAATTTTTATATTTTTAGTACAGATGGAGTTTTTGCCATGTTGGCCAGGCTGATCTCGAACTCCTGACCTCAGGTGATCTCCCCGCCTTGGCCTCCCAAAGTGCTGGGATTATAGGCATGAGCCACTGTGCCCAGCCCCTTAAAAATTTTTTATCATATATTGACAAAGTATGTGTATTTATGGGGTTAAAAAGTGTGTTGTGATTTTAAATACAATGTAGAAAAATTAAGTGAATTAACATAGCTATCAGCGCAAATATTTAACATTTTTTGTGAGGAGAACATTAGAAATTCACTCAGTGATACTGAAATGTGCAGTACTCAATTACTTGCAGTATTCAGCACGCTATTGATCTAAAAACATGAAGAATATCCTCCTGTCTTGGTTACTGTAGCCTTGCAGTATAGTTTGAAGTCAGGTAGCGTGATGCCTCCAGCTTTGTTCGTTTGGCTTAGGATTGTCTTGGCAATGCGGGCTCTTTTTTGGTTTCATATGAACTTCAAAGTAGTTTTTTCCAATTCTGTGAAGAAAGTCATTGGTAGCTTGATGGGGATGGCACTGAGTCTATAAATTATCTTGTACTGGTGCCAAAACAGAGATATAGACCAATGGAACAGAACAGAGCCCTCAGAAATAATACCACACATCTACAACCATCTGATCTTTGACACACCTGACAACAACAAGAAATGGGGAAAGGATTCCCTATTTAATAAATGGTGCTGGGAAAACTGGCTAGCCATATGTAGAAAGCTCACACTGGATCCCTTCCTTACACCTTATACAAAAATTAATTCAAGATGGATTAAAGACTTAAATGTTAGGCCTAAAACCATAAAAATCCTAGAAGAAAACCGAGGCAATACCATTCAGGACATAGGCATGGGCAAGGACTTCATGTCTAAAACACCAAAAGCAATGGCAACAAAAGCCAAAATTGACAAATGGGATCTAATTAAACTAAAGAGCTTCTGCACAGCACAAGAAACTACCATCAGAGTGAACAGGCAACCTACAGACTGGGAGAAAATTTTTGCAACCTACTCATCTGACAAAGGGCTAATATCCAGAATCTACAGAGAACTCAAACAAATTTACAAGAAAAAAACAAACAACCCCATCAAAAAGTGGGCGAAGGATATGAACAGACACTTCTCAAAAGATGACATTTATGCAGCCAAAAGACACATGAAAAAATGCTCATTATCACTGGCCATCAGAGAAATGCAAATCAAAACCACAGTGAGATACCATCTCACACCAGTTAGAATGGCCATCATGAAAAAGTCAGGAAACAACAGGTGCTGGAGAGGATGTGGAGAAATAGGAACACTTTTACACTGCTGGTGGGACTGTAAACTAGTGCAATGATTGTGGAAGTCAGTGTGGCGATTCCTCAGGGATCTAGAACTAGAAATACCACTTGACCCAGCCATCCCATTACTGGGTATATACCCAAAGGATTATAAATCATACTGCTATAAAGACACATGCACACGTATGTTTATTGCGGCACTATTCACAATAGCAGAGACTTGGAACCAACCCAAATGTCCAACAATGATAGACTGGATTAAGAAAATGTGGCACATATACACCATGGAATATTATGCAGCCATGAAAAACGACGAGTTCATGTCCTTTGTAGGGACATGCATGAAGCTGGAAACCATCATTCTCAGCAAACTTTCGCAAGAACAAAAAACCAAACACCGCATGTTCTCACTCATAGGTGGGAATTGAACAATGAGAAGACTTGGACACAGGAAGGGGAACATCACATACCAGGGCCTGTTGTGGGGTGGGGGGGGGAGGGAAAGCATTAGGAGATATACCTAATGTAAATGACGAGTTAATGGGTGCAGCACACCAACATGGCACATGTATACATATGTAACACACCTACACGTTGTGCACATGTACCCTAGAACTTAGAGTATAATAAAAAAGAAAGAATATCTTCCTGTCTCACGGAGGCTGGTTCTTTTGACCCTCAACTCTCCATATTCCTGCACCCCGGGCTTCTGTAACCTCCATTCCACTCTCTGCACCTGTGAGTTCCATTGTTTTAGGTCCTGTATTTAGGTGGGGATTTGTGGTGTTTGTTTTTTCTGTATTTTGGCTTATTTCATGTAACCTAATGCCCTCCGCTTCCATTCATGTCTGCCTTCCCACGTTTGCCACAGCACTGCTCACAATTGCCAAGTTACAGAGTCAACCTCTGTCACCAAAGGGTGAGTGGATGAAAATGCAGTAGACATGGTGTGGAATACAAGTCACTCCTAAAGAGGAAGAAACTCTGTCGTCTGTGATGATTTTTTGTATTGTTCATAGTTTCTTGTTGTGCGTTATTATGACCTAACATTGCATTTCTCCCTCGCTTGCCTCTCTCTGTCTCTGTGTTGTGAGTGTGTGTGCACGTGTGTGTTTGTAGAAGATACTCAGTCACTAGGAGGAAGCACAGCAGTGGATTCCAAATACAATTCTTAGGTGAAGAAACATCTTCAAGAGAGATTCATTAGGTATTTTCTCAGTGCTGGCAAAGTCTCATAAGTCACGTATTTATGCAGAGTGAGATTCCTGTCACATGTATGTTCATGGGTTTCCTTTCTTGGGACTGGAATGACCAGGTTGAACCATATACAATTTCTGCTTTTGAATATTTGCTGAATATTGGCAGTTTAATGTAGGTCAACCAACTTTATCAACTCAGCACAGTAAAGGTGCTTAGCTCAGCCTAAGTGGAAGCTTTTGTTTGCAGTAACACATTATTTGGGTCATAATAAAATGTAAATGTCAACTAACTGTTTAATAAATGTGCTTGCTCAATGGTATTGAGGCTATGGTGGGAAGGCCACGCACGGGACTCATCACCAAGGGAGGTGACTCATCACCAAGGGAGGTGACTCATCACCGAGGGGAGATTCTGCTGCCTCGGGGGGCAGGGGGCAGCGTGGTTTAGCTGCATAAAACCGAGAGACCTAGAGTTGACTTCCGGTGGTGTGACTCGCTGAGACACGGCTCTTCATCTCTAAGGCTTGGGTCATGGTGTCTGCTTCAGCACAGTTACCAGAGTGGTGAGGGCTGGGATGGTTATTGGTCTTGGTGTACTAGAAGTCCTGTAATTATTGCCGGTGCTATGCCTAGTTCATCGCTCTCCTGTCTCACGTTACCCCCACATACGCTAAAATATGGTGACACAGAACCTGTTTCCATTTTCTGATCACACTTGAGCGATTCAACAGAGTTGGCTTTCAACCTGAAATAATGTTATTATAAAATATTATTTCCCTCTCTCGTAAATATGCTGTCTTTGGGAACTTGGTCCTGCTCTGTGCAGGGCCGATGCTCTCCTACCCACCACTTACCCTAATGCTCTAGGGTGGACCCCTCAAGGCAAACGTGAGTCTGCAGGGAGACAAGCCCGGAGCTCCCGGAATGGGTTAGGAGTCCTGTCTCACACATTTAGAGAGCACCTCACTTTACACTTGTAAGTTACCTACGCCACTTACGACTATGCACTAAAGTGCACCGGGTCTCCTAGATTCTAAGGGGTGGGCTCACACTTTCTGTAAAGGCCCAGATGTGAGTATTCTAGGGTCTGCTGGCTGTCGGGGTGCCTCACACCTGCTCAGCCCTGTCTGAAGCTGGGAGGCACCCACAGCAACATGGTGACCAGCAAGCGGGCCACATTCCAATAAAACTTTATTCACAAAACAGGCCCTTGGCAGGCCCTTGCTTGCCAGCATCTGGACTGAAAGCTCCATTCTCTGGCATTAGTTTATCTGCATTTGGGCACTTGAATAGCACGTGATGTTTCCTGCATACTTCCCGAATAAAAGAGCTGTTATTATTGATGATTAAATATAACTTAAGCAAGAACACGTTCCCCAAGCTGTGAACCCCATGGATGGCAGTCAGGGGTCTAAAGGACTTTTCTCTCAGACACTCTTCACCCTTTCTGTCTTCTCCATCCCATTAGATGCCCACACAGTTTACCCCTCTCTCCTCTCTATCTCATCAGATGCCCCCACAGTTCACTCCTCTCTCCTCACCATCTTATCAGATGCCCCTCCAGTTCACCCCTCTCCTCTCCATCCCAGCAGACGCCCCCACAGTGCACCCTCTCTCCTCTCCATCCCAGCAGACGCCCCCACAGTGCACCCTCTCTCCTCTCCATCCCAGCAGACGCCCCCACAGTGCACCCTCTCTCCTCTCCATCTCATCAGATGCCCCCACAGTGCACCCTCTCTCCTCTCCATCTCATCAGACGCCCCCACAGCCAGCCTCTTGGGCATTACAGCGTCTGCACCTGCGCTATGGTGAACATGTGAAATCCAACCAAACCTTCTCAAAGCTTAGGCGGGAGTGATCAATTCAGAAATCAATTTTAAAACTAAGATAAATGAGGAATTGGATTAGGAGAACATGTTTGGGATACGCATATTCACCTGCTACACGTTAAAAATGCAGATATTTAAATGTGCCCAGATGGAAAGAACCCCTAGAAGTGATCGTTACCAAAGGGCGGTGTGTAACAGGATGCAGAGACGACGTCACGGTGCCAGCCACAGTCATAGCTGGTGCTGGGCGTTCACGTGGGTGAAACCCAAGTCGTTCCCAGCACAGTTAACCCGACTCTGGAGGCCAGCAGAATGAAGACGGCACATGGATGTGTACGTGTCTCCCCGGTCTTGTCTTTCCTGTTTCATCTGAGGTCCCTGTGATGTGCTTCTGATGTCTCCACTGTCAAAATCCTTCAAGGGAATTTTGTCCACACTCACTACAACTTAGCGTGCCCTTGTTTCCTGGAAACACAGGGTTACAGAGTGGCAACTACGGGAATTCTCCCAGTCCTGGCCATTTTCTTCCTTACTCTCCTCTCCCCGCAGTATCTACCCTGGCCTCTGCCGCTGCCCTCCACAGAGCAGTGCCATGCGGTGAAGATGTACTCTGCCCTCCACAGAGCAGTGCCATGCGGTGAAGATGTACCCTGACCTCCACAGAGCAGTGCCATGCGTTGAAGATCTATCCTGCCCTCCACAGAGCAGTGCCATGCGGTGAAGATGTACCCTGCCCTCCACAGAGCAGTGCCATGCGGTGAAGATCTATCCTGCCCTCCACAGAGCAGTGCCATGCGGTGAAGATGTACCCTGACCTCCACAGAGCAGTGCCATGCGGTGAAGATCTATCCTGCCCTCCAC
>NW_026654490.1:0-8741 GCF_009828535.3 Hylobates moloch
TAGGCCTCTATTTTCTCCAAATGTCCACTCGCAGATTCTACAGAAAGAGTGTTTCAAAAGTGCTCGGTCAAAAGAAAGGTTCTACTCTGTGAGATAAATAAACAGAATAGAAAGAAGTTTCACAGAATGCTTCTGTGTAGTTTTTATGGGAAGATATTACGTTTTCCCCCTAGGCCTCCATGTTCTCCAAATGTCCGCTTGCAGATTCTTCAAAAAGAGTGATTCAAAACTGCTCAATCAAAAGTAAGGTTCAAATCTGTTAGATGAATGCACAGATCAGAAAGAAGTTTCACAGAATGCTTCTGTGTGGTTTTTATATGAAGATACTCTTTTTTCTATGACAGGCCTCAAAGCACTCCAAATGTCCACTTGTGGTTTATACTGAAAGAGTGTTTCAAAGCTACTCAATCAAAAGAAAGGATCAACTCTGTGAGATGAATGCAGAGCATAGAAAGGAATTTCACAGAAGTATTCTGTGTAGTTTTTACTTGAAGATATTTTGTTTTTCACCATAGGCCCCAAAGATCTCCGAACGTCCACTTGCAGGTTCTACAAAAAGAGTGTTTCAAAACTGCTCAATCAAAAGTAATGTTCTACACGGTGAGATGAATGAACAGAATAGAAAGAAGTTTCACAGAATGCTTCTGTGTAGTATTTAGGGGAAGATATTTCATTTTTCACCATAGGCCTCAACGATCTCCAAATGTCTGCTTCCAGACTCCACAAAGAGGGTGTTTGAAAACCGCTCAATCAAAAGAAAGGTTCTACACTGTAAGATGACTGCACAGATCAGGAAGAAGTTTCACAGAATGCTTCCGTGTAGCTTTAATGGGAAGATATTTCGTTTTACACCGTATGCCTCAATGTTCTCCAAATATCCACTTGCACATTCTACAAAAAGAGTGTTTCAGAACAGCTCAATCAAAAGAAAGTTTCAACTCAGTGAGATGAATCCACAGATCAGAAAGAAGTTTCACAGAATGCTTCTGTGTAGTTTTTATTTGAAGATATACCTTTTTCCATGATAGACATCAAAGCGCTCCAAATGTCCCCTTGCAGATTCTACAAAAAGACTGTTTCAAAACTGCTCAGTCAAAAGAAACATTCTACTCTGTGAGATGAATGAACAGAATAGAAAGAACTTTCACAGAATGCTTCTTGTAGTTTTTAGGGGAAGATATTTCCTTTCTCACCGTAGGCCTCAATGCTCTAGAAATTTCCAATTGCAGTTTCTACGAAGAGCCTATTTCAAAGCTGCACAATCAAAAGAAAGTTTCCATTCTCTGAGATGAATGCACAGTTCATAAAGAAGATTCACAGATTGTTTCTGTGTAGTTTTTATTTGAAGATATTCCTTTTTCCACGATAGGCCTCAAAGTGCTCCAAATGTGCACTTGCAGTTTATACAGAAAGAGTGTTTCAAAACTACTCAATCAAAAGAAAGTTTCAACTCTGTGAGATGCATGCAGAGAATAGAAAGAAATTTCACAGAAGTATTCTATGTAGTTTTTACTTGAAGATATTTCATTTCTCACCATAGGCCTCAAAGATCTCCAAATGTCCACCTGCAGATTCTACAAAAAGAATGTTTCAAAACTGCTCAATCAAAAGAAATGTTCTACTCTGTTAGATGAATGCACAGATCAGAAAGAAGTTACACAGAAGACTTCTGCGTAGTTTTCATGGGAAGATATATCGTTTTTCATATTAGGCCTCAATGTTCTCCAAATATCCACGTGCAGATTCCACAATAAGAGGGTTTCAAAACCGCTCAATCAAAAGAAAGGTTCAACTCAGTGAAATTAATGCACAGATCAGAAAGGAGTTTCACACAATGCTTCTATGTAGTTTTTATTTGAAGATATTCCTTTTTCCATGATAGGCCTCTTAGCGCTCCAAATGTCCACTTGCAGATTCTACAAAAAGAGAGTTTCAAAACTGCTCCATCAAAAGAAAGGTTCTACTCTGTGAGATGAATGAACAGAATAGAAAGAAGTTTCACAGAATGCTTCTGGGCAGTTTTTAGGGGAAGATATTTCGTTTTTCACCATAGGCCTCAATGTTCTCCCAATGTCCAATTGCAGATTCTACAAAAAGAGTGTTTCAAAACTGCTCAACCAAAAGTATTGTTCAACTCTGTTAGATGAATGCAGTGAATAGAAAGTATTTTCACAGAAGTATTCTTTGTAGTTTATACTTGAAGATATTTCCTTTTTCACCATAGGCCTCAAAGATCTCCAAATGTCCACTTGCAGATTCTAGTAAAGAGTGTTTCAAAAGTGCTCAATCAAAACAAAGGCTGTACTCTGTTAGATGAATGCACAGAACAGATAAAAGTTTCACAGAATGCTTCTGTGTAGTTTTCATGGGAAGATATTACATTTCTCACTTTAGGCCTCTATATTCTCCAAATGTTCACTTGCAGATTCTACAAAAAGATTGTTTCAAAACAGCTCAATCAAAAGAAAGGCTCAACTCTGTTAGATTAATGCACAGAACAGATAAAAGTTTCACAGAATGCTTCTGTGTAGTTTTTAATTGAAGATATTTCTTTTCTCACTATAGTCCTCAAAGCGCTCCAAATGTCCACTTGCAGATTCTACAAAAAGAGTGTTTCAAAATAGCTCAATCAAAAGAAATATTCAACTCTGTTAGATGAATGCACAGAACAGAGAAAAGTTTTACAGAATGCTCTCTGGAGTTTTTATGGGAAGATATTACGTTTTTCACCATTGGCCTCAATGTTCTCCAAATGTCCACTTACAGATTCTACAAAAAGAGTGTCTTAAAAGAGCTCAATCAAAAGGAAGGTTCAATTCTGTTAGATGAACGCACAGATCAGAAAGAAGTTTCACAGAATGCCTCTGTGTCGTTATTTGAAGATATTCCTTTTCCAGGATAGGCCTCAAAGTTCTCCAAATGTCCCCTTGCAGATTCTACATATAGAGTGTTACAAAACTGCTGAAACAAAAGAAAGGTTATACTCTGTGAGATGAATGCACAGAATATAATGAAGTTTCACAGAATTTTTGAGTGTAGTGTTTATGGGAAGATATTTCGTTTTTCAACATAGGCCTCAATATTCTCCAAATGTCCACTTGCACATTCTACAAAAAGAGTGTTTCAAAACAGCTCAATCAAAATAAAGGTTCAACTCTGTTAGATGAATGCACAGAACAGAGAAAAGTTTCACAGAATTTTTCTGTGTAGTTTTCACTTGAAGATATTTCGTTTTTCAATATAGTCCTCAATGTTCTCCAAATGTCCACTTGCAGATCATTAAAAAATAGTGTTGCAAAACTGCTCAATCAAAAGAAAGGTTCAACTCTGATAGATGAATGCACAGAAGAGAAAGAAGTTTCACGGAATGCTTCTGTGTAGTTTTTATGGGAAGATGTTTCATTATTCACCATAGGCCTCAATGTTCTCTAATTTCCACTTGCAGATTCTACAAAAAGAGTGTTTCAAAACAGCTCAATCAAAAGAAAGGTTCAACTCTGTTAGATGAATGCACAGATTGGAAAGAACATTCACAGAATGCTTCTGTGTAGTTTCTGTTTGAAGGTATTCCTATTTCCATGATAGGCTTCAAAGCGCTCCAAATGTCAACTTGCAGATTCTACAAAAAGTGTTTCAAAACTGCTCAATCAAAAGAAAAATTCTACTCTGTGAGATGAATGCACAGAATAGAAAGAAGTTTCACAGAATACTTCTGTGTAGTTTTTATGGGATGATATTTCGTTTTTCACCACTGGCCTGAATATTCTCTAAATGTCCACTTGCAGATTCTACAAAAAGAGTGTTTCAAAGCAGTTCAGTCAAAAGAGAGGTTCAACGCAGTTAGGTGAAAGCACAGAAAAGAGAAAAGTTTCACAGAAAGCTTCGGTGCAGTTTTTACTTGAAGATATTTCCTTTTTCACTATAGGCCTCAATGTTCTCCAAATGCCCAATTGCAGATTCTACAAAAAGAGTGGTTCAAAACAGCTCAATCAAAAGAAACGTTCAACTCCGGGAGATGAATGCACAGAATAAAAGGAAGTTTCACAGAAGTATTCTGTGTAGCTTTTACTTGAAGATATTTCATTTTTCTCCATAGGCCTCCAAGCTCTCCAAATGTCCACTTGCAGATTCAACAAAAGGTGGGTTTCAAAACTGCTCAATCAGAAGAAAGGTTCTATTCTGTGAGATGAATGCACAGAATAGAAAGAACTTTCACAGAATGCTTCTGTATAGTTTTTATGGGAAGATATTTCGTTTTTCAACGTAGGCCTCAAAATTCTCCAAATGTCCACTTTCAGATTCTACAAAAAGAGTGTTTCAAAACAGATTAATCAAAAGAAAAGTTCAACTCTGTTAGATGAATGCACAGATCAGAAAGAAGTTTCACAGAAGGCTTCTCTGTAGTTTTTATTTGAAGATATTCCTTTCTCTCCAGTAGGCCTCAAAGCACTCCAAATGTCTACTTGCAGATTCTACATAAACAAATGTTTCAAAACAGCTCAATAAAAAGAAATTTTCAACTCTGTTAGATGAATGCACTGAACAGAGAAAATTTTCACAGAATGCTTCTGTGTTGTTTTTATGGGAAGATATTTCGTTTTTCATCTTAGGCCTCAATGTGCTCCAAATGTCCACCTGCGGATTCTACAAAAAGAGTGTTTCAAAACAGTTCAATTGAAAGAAAAGTTCATCTCCGTTAGATGAATGCACAGAACAGAGAAATGTTTCACAAATGGCTTCTATATAGTTTTCATGGGAAGATATTTCGTTTCTCACTGCAGGCCTCAATGTTTTCCAAATGTCCACTTGTAGATTCTACAAAACGTGTGTTTCAAAACTGCTCAATCAAAACAAAGGTTCAACTCTTTTAGACGAATGCACAGATCAGAAAGAAGTTTCACAGAATGCTTCCATGTAGTTTTTATTTGAAGATATCCCTTTTCTCACGATAGGCCTCAAAGTGCTACAAATGTCCACTTGCAGATACTACAAAAAGAGTGTTTCAAAACAGCTCAATTAAAAGAAATGTTCAACTCTGTTAGATGAATACACAGAAAAGAAAAAAGTTTCACAGAATGCTTCTGTGTAGTTTTTTGGAAGATGTTTCGTTTTTCACTATAGGCCCCAATGTTCTCCAAATGTCCACTTGCAGATTCTACAAAAAGAGTGTTTCAAAACTGCTGAATGAAAAGAAAGGTTCAACTCTGTGAGATGAATGCACAGAATAGAACGAAATTTCACAGAAGTCTTCTGTGTGGTTTTACTTGAAGATATTTTGTTTTTCTCCATAGTCCTCAAAGCTCTCCAAACGTCCACTTGCAGATTCTACAAAAAGAGTTTCAAAACTGCTCAATCAAAAGAAAGATTCTATTCTGTGACATGAATGCAGAGAACAGAAAGAAGTTTCACAGAATGCTTCTGCTTAGTTTTTATCTGAGGATATTTCGTTTTTCACCATAGGCCTCAATGTTCTCCAAATGTCCACTTGCAGATTCTACAAAAAGAGTGTTTCAAAAGAGATCAATCAAAAGAAAGGTTCAACCCTGTTAGATGAATGCACAGAACACAGAAACGCTTCACAGAATGCTTCTGTGTAGTTTTTATGGGAAGATATTTCTTTTTTCACCATAGGTCTCAATATTCTCCAAATATCCACTTGCAGATTCTACAAAAAGAGTGTTTCAAAACAGGTGAATTAGAAGAAAGGTTCAACTCTGTTAGACGAATGCACGGATTAGAAAGAAGTTTCACAGAATGCTTCTGTGTAGTTTTTGTGGGATGATATTTCGTTTTTCACCTTAGACCTCAATGTTCTCCAAATGTCCACTTGCAGATTCTACCAAAAGAGTGTTTCAAAACAACTCAATCGAAAGAAATTTTCAACTCTGTTAGATGAATGCACAGAACTGAGAAAAGGTTCACAGAATGCTTCTATGTAATTTTTATGCAATGATACTTCGTTTCTCACTTTAGGCCAAAATGTATTCCAAATGTCCACATGTAGATTATATGAAAAGAGTATTTCAAAACAGCTCAATCAAAACAAAGGTTCAAATTTCTTAGATGAATGCACAGGTCAGAAAGGAGTTTCACAGAATGCTTCCGTATAGTTTTTATGGGAAGATATTTGGTGTTTCACCATAGGCCTCAATATTCTCCAAATATCCACTTGCAGATTCTACAAAAAGAGTGTTTCAAAACAGATCAATGAAAAGAACGGTTCAACTCTGTTAGATGAATGCACAGATAAGAAAGTAGTTTCACATAATGCTTCTGTGTAGGTTTTATTTGAAGATATTCGTTTTTCAACAATAGTCCTCAAAGCCCTCCAAATGTCCAGTTGCAGATTCTACAAAAAGAATGTTTCAAAACTGCTCAATCAAAAGAAAGGTTCAACTCTGTCAGATGAATGCACAGAATAGAATGAAGTTTCACAGAAGTATTCTGTGTAGTTTTTACTTGAAGATATTTCGTTTTTCTCCACAGGCCTCAAAGCTCTCCAGATGTCCACTTGCATATTCTACAAAAAGTGTGTTTCAAAACTGCTCAATCAAAAGAAAGTTTCAACTCTGTTAGATGAATGCACAGATGAGAAAGAAGTTTCACAGAATGCTTCTGTGCAGTTTTTATGGGAAGATATTACGTTTTTCACCGTTGGCCTCAATATTCTCAAAATGTCCACTTGCAGATTCTACAAAAATAATGTTTCAAAACTGCTCAATCAACAGAAAGGTTCAACTCTGTGAGATGAATGCACAGAAAAGAAAGAAGTTTCACAGAATGCTTCTGTGTAGTTTTATGGGAAGATATTTCTTTTTTCACCATTGGTCTCAATGTTCTCCAAATGTCCACTTGCATATTCTACAAAAAGAGTGTTTCAAAGCAGCTAAATTAGAAGAAATGTTCAACTCTGTTATATGAATGCACAGATCAGAAAGAAGTTTCACAGAATGCTTTTGTGTAGTTTTTATGGGAAGATAATACGTTTTTCACCATAGGCCTCAATTTTCTCCAAGTGTCCACTTGCAAATTCTACAAAAAGTGTGTTTCAAAACAGCTCAATCACAAGAAAGGTTCAACTCAGTGAGATGAATGCACAGATCAGAAAGAAGTTTCACAGAATGCGTCTGTGTAGTTTTTATTTGAAGACATTCCTTTTTCCACGATAGGCCTCAAAGCCCCACAAATGTCCAATTACAGATTCTACAAAAAGAGTGTTTCAAAACTTCTCAATCAAAAGAAAGTTTCTACTCTGTGAGATGAATGCACGGAATAGAAAGCAGTTTAACAGAATGCTTCTGTGTAGTTTCTACTGGAAGATATTTCTTTTTTCACCATAGGCCTCAATGTTCTCCAAAAGTCCACCTGCAGATTATTCATGAAGAGTGTTTCAACACAGCTCAATCAAAAGAAAGGTTCAACTCTGTTAGATGTATGCACAGAACAGAGAAAAGTTTCACAGAATGCTTTTGTGTAGTTTTTATGTGAAGAAATTTTGTTTTTCACTATAGGTCTCAATGTTCTCCAAATATTCCCTTGCAGATTCAACAAAAAGAGTGTTTCAAAACTGCCCAGTCAAAACAAAGGTTCAACTCTGTGAGATGAATGTACAGAATAGAACGAAGTTTCACAGATGTATTCTGTGTAGTTTTTATTTGAAGATGTGTCGTTTATAACCGTAGGCCTCCAAGCTCTCCAAATGTCCACTTGCAGATACTTCAAAAAGACTATTTGAAAACTGCTCAATCGAAAGGAAGGTTCAACTCTGTGAGATGAATGCACAGAATAGAACGAAGTTTAAAAAGTATTCCGTGTAGTTTTTACTTGAAGATATTTCGTTTTTCAACATAGGCCTCAAAGCTCTCCAAATGTCTACTGGCAGATACTACAAAAATAGTTTTTCAAAACTACTCAATCGAAAGAAATGTTCAACTCTGTGAGATGAATGCACAGAATAGAATGAAGTTTAAAAATTATTCCATGTAGTTTTTACTTCAAGAAATTTCTTTTTTCACCATAGGCCTCAAAGCTCTCCAAATGTCCACTTGCAGATTCTACAAAAAGAGTTTTTGAAAACTGCTCAATGAAAAAAAAATTTCTACTCTGTGAGATGAATGCACAGAATAGAAAGAAGTTTCACAGAACGCTTCTGCATAGTTTTTAAGGGAAGATGTTTCGTTTTTCACCGTAGGCCTCAATGTTCTTTAAATGTCCACTTGCAGATGCTACAAAAAGAGTGTTTCAAAACAGATCAATAAAAGAAAGATTCAACTCTTTTAGATGAATGCACAGACCAGAAAGAAGTTTCACAGAATTCTTCTGTGTAGCTTTTATTTGAAGATATTCCTTTTTCCATGATAGGCCTCAAAGTGCTCCAAGTGTCCACTTGCGGATTCCACAAAAAGAGTGTTTCAAAACTGCTCAATCAAAAGAAAGTTTCAACTCTACTGGATGAATGCACAGATTAGAAACATCTGAGTAGTTTTTATGAGAAGATATTTCGATTTTCTCCGTAGGCCTCAATGTCCTGCAAATGTCCACCTGCAGATTCTACAAAAAGAGTGTTTAAAAACAGCTCAATCAAAAGAAAGGTTCAACTCTGGCAGATGAATGGACAGAACAGAGAAAAGTTTCACAGAACGGTTCTGTGTAGTTTTTACTTGATGATATTTCGTTTTTCACTATAAGCCTCAATGTTCTCCAAATGTCCACATGCTGATTCTACAAAAGGAGTGTTTAAA
>NW_026654491.1:0-8741 GCF_009828535.3 Hylobates moloch
TAGGCCTCTATTTTCTCCAAATGTCCACTCGCAGATTCTACAGAAAGAGTGTTTCAAAAGTGCTCAGTCAAAAGAAAGGTTCTACTCTGTGAGATAAATAAACAGAATAGAAAGAAGTTTCACAGAATGCTTCTGTGTAGTTTTTATGGGAAGATATTACGTTTTCCCCCTAGGCCTCCACGTTCTCCAAATGTCCGCTTGCAGATTCTTCAAAAAGAGTGATTCAAAACTGCTCAATCAAAAGTAAGGTTCAAATCTGTTAGATGAATGCACAGATCAGAAAGAAGTTTCACAGAATGCTTCTGTGTGGTTTTTATATGAAGATATTCTTTTTTCTATGACAGGCCTCAAAGCACTCCAAATGTCCACTTGTGGTTTATACTGAAAGAGTGTTTCAAAGCTACTCAATCAAAAGAAAGGATCAACTCTGTGAGATGAATGCAGAGCATAGAAAGGAATTTCACAGAAGTATTCTGTGTAGTTTTTACTTGAAGATATTTTGTTTTTCACCATAGGCCCCAAAGATCTCCGAACGTCCACTTGCAGGTTCTACAAAAAGAGTGTTTCAAAACTGCTCAATCAAAAGTAATGTTCTACACGGTGAGATGAATGAACAGAATAGAAAGAAGTTTCACAGAATGCTTCTGTGTAGTATTTAGGGGAAGATATTTCATTTTTCACCATAGGCCTCAACGATCTCCAAATGTCTGCTTCCAGACTCCACAAAGAGGGTGTTTGAAAACCGCTCAATCAAAAGAAAGGTTCTACACTGTAAGATGACTGCACAGATCAGGAAGAAGTTTCACAGAATGCTTCCGTGTAGCTTTAATGGGAAGATATTTCGTTTTACACCGTATGCCTCAATGTTCTCCAAATATCCACTTGCACATTCTACAAAAAGAGTGTTTCAGAACAGCTCAATCAAAAGAAAGTTTCAACTCAGTGAGATGAATCCACAGATCAGGAAGAAGTTTCACAGAATGCTTCTGTGTAGTTTTTATTTGAAGATATACCTTTTTCCATGATAGACATCAAAGCGCTCCAAATGTCCCCTTGCAGATTCTACAAAAAGACTGTTTCAAAACTGCTCAGTCAAAAGAAACATTCTACTCTGTGAGATGAATGAACAGAATAGAAAGAACTTTCACAGAATGCTTCTTGTAGTTTTTAGGGGAAGATATTTCCTTTCTCACCATAGGCCTCAATGCTCTAGAAATTTGCAATTGCAGTTTCTACGAAGAGCCTATTTCAAAGCTGCACAATCAAAAGAAAGTTTCCATTCTCTGAGATGAATGCACAGTTCATAAAGAAGATTCACAGATTGTTTCTGTGTAGTTTTTATTTGAAGATATTCCTTTTTCCACGATAGGCCTCAAAGTGCTCCAAATGTGCACTTGCAGTTTATACAGAAAGAGTGTTTCAAAACTACTCAATCAAAAGAAAGTTTCAACTCTGTGAGATGCATGCAGAGAATAGAAAGAAATTTCACAGAAGTATTCTATGTAGTTTTTACTTGAAGATATTTCATTTCTCACCATAGGCCTCAAAGATCTCCAAATGTCCACCTGCAGATTCTACAAAAAGAATGTTTCAAAACTGCTCAATCAAAAGAAATGTTCTACTCTGTTAGATGAATGCACAGATCAGAAAGAAGTTACACAGAAGACTTCTGCGTAGTTTTCATGGGAAGATATATCGTTTTTCATATTAGGCCTCAATGTTCTCCAAATATCCACGTGCAGATTCCACAATAAGAGGGTTTCAAAACCGCTCAATCAAAAGAAAGGTTCAACTCAGTGAAATTAATGCACAGATCAGAAAGGAGTTTCACACAATGCTTCTGTGTAGTTTTTATTTGAAGATATTCCTTTTTCCATGATAGGCCTCTTAGCGCTCCAAATGTCCACTTGCAGATTCTACAAAAAGAGAGTTTCAAAACTGCTCCATCAAAAGAAAGGTTCTACTCTGTGAGATGAATGAACAGAATAGAAAGAAGTTTCACAGAATGCTTCTGGGCAGTTTTTAGGGGAAGATATTTCGTTTTTCACCATAGGCCTCAATGTTCTCCAAATGTCCAATTGCAGATTCTACAAAAAGAGTGTTTCAAAACTGCTCAATCAAAAGTATTGTTCAACTCTGTTAGATGAATGCAGTGAATAGAAAGTATTTTCACAGAAGTATTCTTTGTAGTTTATAGTTGAAGATATTTCCTTTTTCACCATAGGCCTCAAAGATCTCCAAATGTCCACTTGCAGATTCTAGTAAAGAGTGTTTCAAAACTGCTCAATCAAAACAAAGGCTCTACTCTGTTAGATGAATGCACAGAACAGATAAAAGTTTCACAGAATGCTTCTGTGTAGTTTTCATGGGAAGATATTACATTTCTCACTTTAGGCCTCTATATTCTCCAAATGTTCACTTGCAGATTCTACAAAAAGATTGTTTCAAAACAGCTCAATCAAAAGAAAGGCTCAACTCTGTTAGATTAATGCACAGAACAGATAAAAGTTTCACAGAATGCTTCTGTGTAGTTTTTAATTGAAGATATTTCTTTTCTCACTATAGTCCTCAAAGCGCTCCAAATGTCCACTTGCAGATTCTACAAAAAGAGTGTTTCAAAATAGATCAATCAAAAGAAATATTCAACTCTGTTAGATGAATGCACAGAACAGAGAAAAGTTTCACAGAATGCTCTCTGGAGTTTTTATGGGAAGATATTACGTTTTTCACCATTGGCCTCAATGTTCTCCAAATGTCCACTTACAGATTCTACAAAAAGAGTGTCTTAAAAGAGCTCAATCAAAAGGAAGGTTCAATTCTGTTAGATGAACGCACAGATCAGAAAGAAGTTTCACAGAATGCCTCTGTGTCGTTATTTGAAGATATTCCTTTTCCAGGATAGGCCTCAAAGTTCTCCAAATGTCCCCTTGCAGATTCTACACATAGAGTGTTACAAAACTGCTGAAACAAAAGAAAGGTTATACTCTGTGAGATGAATGCACAGAATATAATGAAGTTTCACAGAATTTTTGAGTGTAGTGTTTATGGGAAGATATTTCGTTTTTCAACATAGGCCTCAATATTCTCCAAATGTCCACTTGCACATTCTACAAAAAGAGTGTTTCAAAACAGCTCAATCAAAATAAAGGTTCAACTCTGTTAGATGAATGCACAGAACAGAGAAAAGTTTCACAGAATTTTTCTGTGTAGTTTTCACTTGAAGATATTTCGTTTTTCAATATAGTCCTCAATGTTCTCCAAATGTCCACTTGCAGATCATTAAAAAAGAGTGTTGCAAAACTGCTCAATCAAAAGAAAGGTTCAACTCTGATAGATGAATGCACAGAAGAGAAAGAAGTTTCACGGAATGCTTCTGTGTAGTTTTTATGGGAAGATGTTTCATTTTTCACCATAGGCCTCAATGTTCTCTAATTTCCACTTGCAGATTCTACAAAAAGAGTGTTTCAAAACACCTCAATCAAAAGAAAGTTTCAACTCTGTTAGATGAATGCACAGATTGGAAAGAACATTCACAGAATGCTTCTGTGTAGTTTCTGTTTGAAGGTATTCCTATTTCCATGATAGACTTCAAAGTGCTCCAAATGTCAACTTGCAGATTCTACAAAAAGTGTTTCAAAACTGCTCAATCAAAAGAAAAATTCTACTCTGTGAGATGAATGCACAGAATAGAAAGAAGTTTCACAGAATACTTCTGTGTAGTTTTTATGGGATGATATTTCGTTTTTCACCACTGGCCTCAATATTCTCTAAATGTCCACTTGCAGATTCTACAAAAAGAGTGTTTCAAAGCAGTTCAGTCAAAAGAGAGGTTCAACACAGTTAGGTGAAAGCACAGAAAAGAGAAAAGTTTCACAGAAAGCTTCGGTGCAGTTTTTACTTGAAGATATTTCCTTTTTCACTATAGGCCTCAATGTTCTCCAAATGCCCAATTGCAGATTCTACAAAAAGAGTGGTTCAAAACAGCTCAATCAAAAGAAACGTTCAACTCCGGGAGATGAATGCACAGAATAAAAGGAAGTTTCACAGAAGTATTCTGTGTAGCTTTTACTTGAAGATATTTCATTTTTCTCCATAGGCCTCCAAGCTCTCCAAATGTCCACTTGCAGATTCAACAAAAGGTTGGTTTCAAAACTGCTCAATCAGAAGAAAGGTTCTATTCTGTGAGATGAATGCACAGAATAGAAAGAACTTTCACAGAATGCTTCTGTGTAGTTTTTATGGGAAGATATTTCGTTTTTCAACGTAGGCCTCAAAATTCTCCAAATGTCCACTTTCAGATTCTACAAAAAGAGTGTTTCAAAACAGATTAATCAAAAGAAAAGTTCAACTCTGTTAGATGAATGCACAGATCAGAAAGAAGTTTCACAGAAGGCTTCTGTGTAGTTTTTATTTGAAGATATTCCTTTCTCTCCAGTAGGCCTCAAAGCACTCCAAATGTCTACTTGCAGATTCTACATAAACAAATGTTTCAAAACAGCTCAATAAAAAGAAATTTTCAACTCTGTTAGATGAATGCACTGAACAGAGAAAATTTTCACAGAATGCTTCTGTGTTGTTTTTAAGGGAAGATATTTCGTTTTTCATCTTAGGCCTCAATGTGCTCCAAATGTCCACCTGCGGATTCTACAAAAAGAGTGTTTCAAAACAGCTCAATTGAAAGAAAAGTTCATCTCCGTTAGATGAATGCACAGAACAGAGAAATGTTTCACAAATGGCTTCTATATAGTTTTCATGGGAAGATATTTCGTTTCTCACTGCAGGCCTCAATGTTTTCCAAATGTCCACTTGTAGATTCTACAAAACGTGTGTTTCAAAACTGCTCAATCAAAACAAAGGTTCAACTCTTTTAGACGAATGCACAGATCAGAAAGAAGTTTCACAGAATGCTTCCATGTAGTTTTTATTTGAAGATATCCCTTTTCTCACGATAGGCCTCAAAGTGCTACAAATGTCCACTTGCAGATACTACAAAAAGAGTGTTTCAAAACAGCTCAATTAAAAGAAATGTTCAACTCTGTTAGATGAATACACAGAAAAGAAAAAAGTTTCACAGAATGCTTCTGTGTAGTTTTTTGGAAGATGTTTCGTTTTTCACTATAGGCCCCAATGTTCTCCAAATGTCCACTTGCAGATTCTACAAAAAGAGTGTTTCAAAACTGCTGAATGAAAAGAAAGGTTCAACTCTGTGAGATGAATGCACAGAATAGAACGAAATTTCACAGAAGTATTCTGTGTGGTTTTACTTGAAGATATTTTGTTTTTCTCCATAGTCCTCAAAGCTCTCCAAACGTCCACTTGCAGATTCTACAAAAAGAGTTTCAAAACTGCTCAATCAAAAGAAAGATTCTATTCTGTGACATGAATGCAGAGAACAGAAAGAAGTTTCACAGAATGCTTCTGCTTAGTTTTTATCTGAGGATATTTCGTTTTTCACCATAGGCCTCCATGTTCTCCAAATGTCCACTTGCAGATTCTACAAAAAGAGTGTTTCAAAAGAGATCAATCAAAAGAAAGGTTCAACCCTGTTAGATGAATGCACAGAACACAGAAACGCTTCACAGAATGCTTCTGTGTAGTTTTTATGGGAAGATATTTCTTTTTTCACCATAGGTCTCAATATTCTCCAAATATCCACTTGCAGATTCTACAAAAAGAGTGTTTCAAAACAGGTGAATTAGAAGAAAGGTTCAACTCTGTTAGACGAATGCACGGATTAGAAAGAAGTTTCACAGAATGCTTCTGTGTAGTTTTTGTGGGATGATATTTCGTTTTTCACCTTAGACCTCAATGTTCTCCAAATGTCCACTTGCAGATTCTACCAAAAGAGTGTTTCAAAACAACTCAATCGAAAGAAATTTTCAACTCTGTTAGATGAATGCACAGAACTGAGAAAAGGTTCACAGAATGCTTCTATGTAATTTTTATGCAATGATACTTCGTTTCTCACTTTAGGCCAAAATGTATTCCAAATGTCCACATGTAGATTATATGAAAAGAGTATTTCAAAACAGCTCAATCAAAACAAAGGTTCAAATTTCTTAGATGAATGTACAGGTCAGAAAGGAGTTTCACAGAATGCTTCCATATAGTTTTTATGGGAAGATATTTGGTGTTTCACCATAGGCCTCAATATTCTCCAAATATCCACTTGCAGATTCTACAAAAAGAGTGTTTCAAAACAGATCAATGAAAAGAATGGTTCAACTCTGTTAGATGAATGCACAGATAAGAAAGTAGTTTCACATAATGCTTCTGTGTAGGTTTTATTTGAAGATATTCGTTTTTCAACAATAGTCCTCAAAGCCCTCCAAATGTCCAGTTGCAGATTCTACAAAAAGAATGTTTCAAAACTGCTCAATCAAAAGAAAGGTTCAACTCTGTCAGATGAATGTACAGAATAGAATGAAGTTTCACAGAAGTATTCTGTGTAGTTTTTACTTGAAGATATTTCGTTTTTCTCCACAGGCCTCAAAGCTCTCCAGATGTCCACTTGCATATTCTACAAAAAGTGTGTTTCAAAACTGCTCAATCAAAAGAAAGTTTCAACTCTGTTAGATGAATGCACAGATGAGAAAGAAGTTTCACAGAATGCTTCTGTGCAGTTTTTATGGGAAGATATTACGTTTTTCACCGTTGGCCTCAATATTCTCAAAATGTCCACTTGCAGATTCTACAAAAATAATGTTTCAAAACTGCTCAATCAACAGAAAGGTTCAACTCTGTGAGATGAATGCACAGAAAAGAAAGAAGTTTCACAGAATGCTTCTGTGTAGTTTTATGGGAAGATATTTCTTTTTTCACCATTGGTCTCAATGTTCTCCAAATGTCCACTTGCATATTCTACAAAAAGAGTGTTTCAAAGCAGCTCAATTAGAAGAAATGTTCAACTCTGTTATATGAATGCACAGATCAGAAAGAAGTTTCACAGAATGCTTTTGTGTAGTTTTTATGGGAAGATAATACGTTTTTCACCATAGGCCTCAATTTTCTCCAAGTGTCCACTTGCAGATTCTACAAAAAGTGTGTTTCAAAACAGCTCAATCACAAGAAAGGTTCAACTCAGTGAGATGAATGCACAGATCAGAAAGAAGTTTCACAGAATGCGTCTGTGTAGTTTTTATTTGAAGACATTCCTTTTTCCACGATAGGCCTCAAAGCCCCACAAATGTCCAATTACAGATTCTACAAAAAGAGTGTTTCAAAACTTCTCAATCAAAAGAAAGTTTCTACTCTGTGAGATGAATGCACGGAATAGAAAGCAGTTTAACAGAATGCTTCTGTGTAGTTTCTACTGGAAGATATTTCTTTTTTCACCATAGGCCTCAATGTTCTCCAAAGGTCCACCTGCAGATTATTCATGAAGAGTGTTTCAACACAGCTCAATCAAAAGAAAGGTTCAACTCTGTTAGATGTATGCACAGAACAGAGAAAAGTTTCACAGAATGCTTTTGTGTAGTTTTTATGTGAAGAAATTTTGTTTTTCACTATAGGTCTCAATGTTCTCCAAATATTCCCTTGCAGATTCAACAAAAAGAGTGTTTCAAAACTGCCCAGTCAAAACAAAGGTTCAACTCTGTGAGATGAATGCACAGAATAGAACGAAGTTTCACAGATGTATTCTGTGTAGTTTTTATTTGAAGATGTGTCATTTATAACCGTAGGCCTCCAAGCTCTCCAAATGTCCACTTGCAGATACTTCAAAAAGACTATTTGAAAACTGCTCAATCGAAAGGAAGGTTCAACTCTGTGAGATGAATGCACAGAACAGAACGAAGTTTAAAAAGTATTCCGTGTAGTTTTTACTTGAAGATATTTCGTTTTTCAACATAGGCCTCAAAGCTCTCCAAATGTCTACTTGCAGATACTACAAAAATAGTTTTTCAAAACTGCTCAATCGAAAGAAATGTTCAACTCTGTGAGATGAATGCACAGAATAGAATGAAGTTTAAAAATTATTCCATGTAGTTTTTACTTCAAGAAATTTCTTTTTTCACCATAGGCCTCAAAGCTCTCCAAATGTCCACTTGCAGATTCTACAAAAAGAGTTTTTGAAAACTGCTCAATGAAAAAAAAATTTCTACTCTGTGAGATGAATGCACAGAATAGAAAGAAGTTTCACAGAACGCTTCTGCATAGTTTTTAAGGGAAGATGTTTCGTTTTTCACCGTAGGCCTCAATGTTCTTTAAATGTCCACTTGCAGATGCTACAAAAAGAGTGTTTCAAAACAGATCAATAAAAGAAAGATTCAACTCTTTTAGATGAATGCACAGACCAGAAAGAAGTTTCACAGAATTCTTCTGTGTAGCTTTTATTTTAAGATATTCCTTTTTCCATGATAGGCCTCAAAGTGCTCCAAGTGTCCACTTGCAGATTCCACAAAAAGAGTGTTTCAAAACTGCTCAATCAAAAGAAAGTTTCAACTCTACTGGATGAATGCACAGATTAGAAACATCTGAGTAGTTTTTATGAGAAGATATTTCGATTTTCTCCGTAGGCCTCAATGTCCTGCAAATGTCCACCTGCAGATTCTACAAAAAGAGTGTTTAAAAACAGCTCAATCAAAAGAAAGGTTCAACTCTGTCAGATGAATGGACAGAACAGAGAAAAGTTTCACAGAACGGTTCTGTGTAGTTTTTACTTGATGATATTTCGTTTTTCACTATAAGCCTCAGTGTTCTCCAAATGTCCACATGCTGATTCTACAAAAGGAGTGTTTAAA
>NW_026654492.1:0-8729 GCF_009828535.3 Hylobates moloch
TCAATTCCCACCTATGAGTGAAAACATGTGGTGTTTGGTTTTTTGTCCTTGAGATAGTTTGCTGAGAATGATGGTTTCCAGTTACAACCATATCCCTGCAAAGGATATGAACTTATCATTTTATATGGCTGCATAGTATTCCATGGTCTATTTGTGCCACATTTTCTTAATCCAGTCTATAGTTGTTGGACATTTGGGTTGGTCCCAAGTCTTTGTTATTGTGAATAGTGCCTCTATAAACATACGTGTGCATGTGTCTTTATAGCAACATGATTTAGAATCCTTTGGGTATATACCGAGTAACGGGATGGCTGGGTCAAATGGTATTTCTAGTTCTAGATCCCTGAGGAATCACCACACTGACATCCACAATGGTTGAACTAGTTTACCGTCCCACCAACAGTGTAAAACTGTCCCTATTTCTCCACATCCTCTTCAGCACCTGTTGTTTCCTGACTTTTTAATGACTGCCATTGTAACTGGTGTGAGATGGTATCTCATTGTGGTTTTGATTTGCATTTCTCTGATGGCCAGTGATGATGAGCATTTTTTCATATGTGTTTTGGCTGCATAAATGTCTTCTTTTGAGAAGTGTCTGTTCATGTCCTTCGCCCGCTATTTGACGGAGTTGTTTGTTTTTTTCTTATAAATTTGTTGGAGTTCATTGTAGATTCTGGATATTAGCCCTTTGTCAGATGAGCAGGTTGCAAAAATTTTCTCCCATTCTGTAGGTTGCCTGTTCACTCTGATGGTAGTTTCTTTTGCTGTGCAGAAGCTCTTTAGTTTAATTAGATCGTATTTGTCAATTTTGGCTTTTGTTGCCATTGCTTTTGGTGTTTTAGACATGAAGTCCTTGCACATGCCTATGTCCTGAATGGTATTGCCTAGCCTTTCTTCTAGGGTTTTTATGGTTTTAGGTCTAACATTTAAGTCTTTAATCCATCTTTAATTAATTTTTGTATAAGGTGTAAGGAAGGGATCCAGTTTCAGCTTTCTATATATGGCTAGCCAGTTTTCCCAGTATCATTTATTAAATAGAGGAGCCTTTCCCCATTTCTTCTTTTTGTCAGGTTTGTCAAAGATCAGATAGTTGTAGACATGCGGCATTATTTCTGAGGGCTCTGTTCTGTTCCCTTGGTTTATATCTGTGTTTTGGTATGAGTACTATGCTGTTTTGTTTCCTGTAGCCTTGTAGCATAGTTTGAAGTCAGGTAGCATGATGCCTCCAGCTTTGTTCTTTTGGCTTAGGATTGACTTGGAGATGCAGGCACTTCTTTGTTTCCATATGAACTTTAAGGTAGTTTTTTCTAATTCTGTGAAGAAAGTCATTGGTAGCTTGATGGGGATGGCATTGAATCTGTAAGTTACCTTGGGCCATAAGGCCATTTTCACGATATTGATTCTTCCTACCCATGAGCATGGAATGTTCTTCCATATGTTTGTATCCTCCTTCATTTCATTGAGCAGTGGTTTGTAGTTCTCCTTGAAGAGGTCTTTCACGTCCTTTGTAAATTGGATTCCTAGGTATTTTATTCTCTTTGAAGCAATTGCGAATGGGAGTTCACTCATGATTTGGCTCTCTGTTTGTTTCTTTTGGTGTATAAGAAGGCTTGTGATTTTTGTACATTGATTTTGTATCATGAGACTTCGCTGAAATTGCTCAACAGCTTGAGGAGATTTTGGGCTGAGACAATGGGGTTTTCTAGATATAAAATCATATTATCTGCAAAGAGGGAAAATTTGACTTTCTCTTTTTCTAATTGAATACCCTTTATTTCCTTCTCTTGCTTGATTGCCCTGGCCAGATCTTCCAACACTATGTTGAATAGGAGTGGTGAGAGAGGGCATCCCTGTCTTGTGCCCGTTTTCAAAGGGAATGCTTCCAGTTTTTGCCCATTCAGTATGATATTGGCTGTGTGTTTGTCATAGATAGCTCTTATTATTTTGAGGTACGCCCTATCAATATCTAGTTTATTGAGCGTTTCTAGCATGAAGTGTTGTTGAATTTTGTCAAAGGCCTTTTCTGCATCTATTGAGATAATCATGTGTTTTTTGTCTTTGGTTCTGTTTATATGCTGGATTACACTTATTGATTTGCATATGTTGAACCAGCCTTGCATCCCAGGGATGAAGTCCACTTGATCATGGTGGAGAAGCTTTTTGATGTGCTGCTGGATTCGGTTTGAAAGTATTTTATTGAGG
Organism: Hylobates moloch; assembly: GCF_009828535.3. NCBI lineage: Eukaryota > Metazoa > Chordata > Mammalia > Primates > Hylobatidae > Hylobates > Hylobates moloch. The sequence continues at coordinate 2,203 of NW_026654492.1, forward strand.
ATTTTTGCATCGATGTTCATCAAGGATATTGGTCTAAAATTCTCTTTTTTCATTATGTCTCTGCCAGGCTTTGGTATCAGGATGATGCTGGCCTCATAAAATGAGTTAGAGAGGATTCCCTCTTTTTCTATTGATTGGAATAGTTTTAGAAGGACTGGTACCAGCTCCTCTTTGTATCTCTGGTAGAATTCGACTGTGAATCCATCTGCTCCCAGACTTTTTTTGATTGATTGATTATCAATTGATTATTGCCTCAATTTCAGAGCCTGTTATTGGTCTCTTCAGAGATTCAACTTCTTCCTGGTTTAGTCTTGGGGGGATATATGTGTCGAGGAATTTATCCATTTTTTCTAGATTTTCTAGTTTATTTGCATAGAGGTTTTTATAGTATTCTCTGATGGAAGTTTTTATTTCTGTGGAATCAGTGGTGATATCTCCTTTATCATTTTTATTGCATCTATTTGATTCTTCTCTCTTTTCTTCTTTATTAATCTTGCTAGAGGTCTATCAATTTTGTTGATCCTTTCAAAAAACCAGCTCCTGGATTCATTAATCTTTTGAAGGGGTTTTGGTGTCTGTATTTCCTTCAGTTCTGCTCTGATCTTACTTATTTCTTGACTTCTGCTAGCTTTTGAATGTGTTTTCTCTTGCTTTTCTAGTTCTTTTAATTGTGATGTTAGGGTGTCAATTTTAGATCTTTCCTGCTTTGTCTTGTGGGCATTTAGTGCTATAAATTTCCCTCTACATACTGCTTTGAATGTGTCCCAGAGATGCTAGTGTGTTGTGTCTTTGTTCCTCGTTGGTTTCAAAGAACATCTCTGTTTTTGCCTTCATTTCATTGTTTACCCAGTAGTCTTTCAGGGTACTGAACAGGTTGTTCAGTTTCCATGTAGTTGAGCAGTTTTGAGTGAGTTTCTTAATGCTGAGTTCTAGTTTGATTGCACTGTGCTTTCAGAAACCGTTTGTTATAATTTCTGTTCTTTTACATTTGCTGAGAAGTGTTTTACTTCCAACTATGTGGTCAATTTTGGAGTAGGTGTGGTGTGGTGCTGAAAAGAATGTATATTCTGTTGACTTGGGGTGGAGTGTTCTGTAGATGTTTATTAGGTATGCTTGGTGCAGAGCTGAATTCAATTCCTGGGTATCCTTGTTAACTTTCTGTCACGTTGATCTGTCTAATGTTGACAGTGGGGTGTTAAATTCTCCTATTATTATTGTGTGGGAGTCTCAGTCTCTTTGTAGGTCACTCATGACTTGCTTTATGCATATGGGTGCTTCTGTATTGGGTGCATATATATTTAGGATAGTTAGCTCTTCTTTTTGAATTGATCCCTTTACCATTATGTAATCGCCTTGTCTCTTTTGATCTTTGTTGGTTTAAAGTCCGTTTTATCAGTGACTAGGATTGCAACCCCGGCCTTTTTTTGTTTTCCATTTGCTTGGTAGATCTTCCTCCATCCCTTTATGTTGAGCCTACATGTGTCTCTGCACATGAGATGGGTTTCCTGAATACAGCACACTGATGGGTCTTGACTCCTTATCCAATTTGCCAGTCTGTGCCTTTTATTTAGAGCATTTAGCCCATTTATGTTTAAAGCTAATATTGTTTTGTGTGAATTTGATCCTGTCATTATGATATGAGCTGGTTATTCTGCTCATTGGTTGATGCAGTTTCTTCCTAGCCTTGATGGTCTTTACAATTTTGCATGTTTTTGCAGTGTCTGGTACCGGTTATTCCTTTCCAAGTTTTGTGCTTCCTTCAGGAGCTCTTTTAGGGCAGGCCTGGTAGTGACAAAATCTCTCAGCATTTGCTTCTCTGTAAAGTATTTTATTTCTGCTTCACTTATGAAGCGTAGTTTGGCTGAATATGAAATTTTGGGTTGAAAATTCTTTTCTTTGAGAATGTTGAATATTGGTCCCCACTCTCTTCTGGCTTGTAGAGTTTCTGCCAAGAGATCAGCTATTAGTCTGACGGGCTTCCCTTTTTGGATAACCCAACCTTTCTCTCTGGCTTCCCTTAATATTTTTTCCTTAATTTCAACTTTGGTGAATCTGATAATTATGTGTCTTGGAGTTGCTCTTCTCGATTAGTATCTTTGTGTCGTTCTCTGTATTTCCCGAATTCAATGTTGGCCTGCATTGCTCACTGGGGAATTTCTACCGGATAATATCTTGCAGAGTGTTTTCCATCTTGGTTCCATTCTCCCCGTCACTTTCAGGTGCACTAATCAGATGTAGATTTGGTCTTTTCACATAGTCCCATGTTTCTTGGAGGCTTTGTTCATTTCCTTTTATTCTTTTTTCTCTGAACTTCTCTTCTTGCTTCATTTCATTCATTTTGCCTTCCATCACTGATACCCTTTCTTCCAGGTGATCTCATTGGCTGCTGAGGCTTCTGCATTCATCACATAGCTCTCGTGCCTTGGTTTTCAGCTCCATCAGGTGCTTTAAGGACTTCTCTGCATTGTTTATTCTAGTGAGCCATTTGTCTCATTTTTTTCAAAGCTTTTAACTTCTTTGCCATTGGTTCGAATTTCCTCCTGTAGCTCAGAGTAGGTTGATCGTCTGAAGCCTTCTACTCTCAACTCTTCAAAGTCATTCTCCATCCAGCTTTGTTCCATTGCTGGTGAGGAGCTGCGTTCCTTTGGAGGAGGAGATGCGCTCTAATTTTTAGAGTTTCCAGCTTTTCTGCTGTGTTTTTTCCCATCTTTGTGATTTTATCTACCTTTTTTCTTTGATGATGGTGACGTACAGATGGGATTTTGGTGTGGATGTCCTTTCTGTTTGTTAGTTTTCCTTCTAACAGACAGGACTCTCAGCTGCAGTTCTGTTGGAGTTTGTTAGAGGTACAATCCAGACCCTGTTTGCCTGGGTTTCAGCAGTGGTGGCTGCAGAACAGAGGATGTTGGTGAACTGCAAATGCTGCTGCCTGATCATTCCTCTGGAAGTTTTGTCTCAGAGGAGTACCCAGCCGCATGAGGTGTCAGTCCACCCCTACTGTGGCTGCCTCCCAGTTAGGTTACTCAGGCGTCAGGGACTCACTTGAAGAGGCCGTCTGCCCGTTCTCAGATCTCAAGCTGTGTTCTGGGAGAAGAATCACTACTCTCTTCAAAGCTGTCAGAGATGGACATTTAAGTCTGCAGAGGTTACTGCTGTCTTTTTGTTTGTCTATGCTCTGCCTCCAGAGGTGGAGCCTACAGAGGCAGGCAGGCCTCCTTGAGCTGTGGTGGGCTCCACCCAGATCGAGCTTCCTGGCCACTTTGTTTACATAATCAAACAAGTAACTCACCAATTGTGAGTACACCCCTCCCAGCCTCGCTGCCACCTTGCAGTTTGATCTCAGACTGCTGTGCTAGCAATGAGCGAGACTCCATGGGTGTAGGACCCTCTGAGCCAGGTGAGGGATATAATCTCCTGGTGTGCTGTTTTTTAAGCCCGTTGGAAAAGTGCAGTATTAGGGTGGGGGTGATCCAATTTTCCAGGTGCCATCTGTCACCCCTTTCTTTGACTAGGAAAGGGAATTCCCTGACCTCTTGTGCTTCCTGGGTGAGGTGATGCCTCTTCCTGCTTCAGTTCATGCACGGTGTGCTGCACCCACTGTCCTGAACCTACTGTCTGGCACTCCCCGGTGAGATGGTCCCAGTACCTCAGTTGGAAATGAAGAAATCACCCATCTTCTGCATCACTCACGCTGGGAGCTGTAGACTGGAGCTGCTCCTATTCAGCCATCTACCACCTCTGCTAGAGTTTTGTCATATACTTTTTTTCCTCCCAAATCCATGTTGACTGTGTCCACTTCAGAACTACTCTTATTTCTCTCCTCATGTCTAGAATGTTTTCCCTGATTCTGCCTGCAACCCCCTACCTATTTTTAAAAATCCAACTAAATCTCTCCCACTAGTGGATTATTTCCAAGAAAAATCTACATGTTCTCCACCTCCTAAGAAGTCCTGTCATTCATATTGCCTCTTGAAGTCTTTAAGTTTTTCACAGCCAATCATCAAAACTCGTTGTACACTTCTTCAATGCTGTGTACAAAGCTAAAACTGATCAAATTTTGTCCTCACAGGACTTAGATACTTTATCAGGCTTATTTTCCCAACATAAAACTCTGGACTCAAGGTAGAAACCTTGCTGCCCCCAAGAAGGTCCTGGATTTTTGTTTGTTTTTATTCCTTTGCTCACTTTTCCCCTGCCTGCAATGCTCTTCTTTTATCTGCCACCTAAATACTATGCATCAAGGCCCTGATGAGTTAACATTTTTTTTTTGAGAGATGATCTGGATCACTTCCATCTTCAACCACCTCTCCTTTAAACTCTTTACTCAGTTTATAGTATTATCTTAGCTCTTGTTCAATTTTCTGGCCATAATTTTTTCATTATTGCATCTGAGAAGTTTGGCTCCTTTTCTTTTTAATTACATATAAGCATCACGAGGTCAATCTCACCTTTCCTCTCAACACACAACAGTGGCTATTAAAAAACATTTCACTCTGTGGATCTCAACCCTGATCCATCTTGCTTCCAAGAGGACATCTGGCAATGTCTGGAGACATTTTTGGTTGTCTCACTTGGGGGAGAAGGTCCTATTGACAACATAGAGACCGAGGATACAGCTAAATCTACAATGCACAGGACAGCCTCCCAAAATAATCTGCTGGCTCCAAAAGGCAACAGTGGCTCCATTAAGAAATCCTGGGTCAGCTGAATGACCCTGTTAACTGTGAAAGCAAAGCCCCCAAGAGAGCAGACACTTGCAGGTGGACGTGTGCTCAGTGTATGGATGAACTTGTTGAGGCATGGCAGATCTGATGTGGCTAACCTAGGGAGGAGTGGAGGTACAGCACCAGTGTGCGCTGTCATGTAGGGCCAGTAGTGTCCCACAGGGTCTTAAATTGCCTGTTCCGACTCACTCCATCCCCCTACCTGCAGCCAGAGTTCAAGGAGGGAAAGGCATTCTCAGTCCCGCTGTGGAGACCCGCGCTCCTGCTGCTTCAGCCCACTTCACTGGGGGTAGTTCCTTGATACCCTGGATGTGCTCTCCCAAGATGAGGGTGGAGCTTCTGTCGGGTGCTAGGCAACCAAGTGCATGAGCCATGTATCTTCAGAACAGGAAGACTGTACTTTGTAGGTCTCCAGGAGGGGCAGGATTCGATGTGAAGGCTGTAATCTCGTGGTCCTGCCTCACTGCTTTCCATCCCTAGTCTTTGGGTCCCAGCCCTCCAGTCGCCTTTTTGTTGTGCCTAGGTCATGGTCCTCGGCCATGCCTCAGGACCACGAAGAGAGGAGGCTCGCGTGTTTGATAGAAAACCTACTTGGGAATGTGAGAGTGAGAGTGTTCAGCACCTTTGTTCCTCACCTGGGACACAGGCAGGGCTTTGAGGGCAGAGATTCCCCCTCATCTTGGACCTGCATCCTGTCCTGGGCCCTCAACTCCGGCCATGGCGGGGCGAGGGAGGTGGCCTGGGAGGAAGCTGATGATGGGAGGAAGCTGGCGACTAATGACTCAGGAATACACAACTGCCCCTCGTCAGCGACAGGTAGAAATGAAGTCTTGTTGATGTTCCTTAATACCTCCTTCCCTGCTAGGCCACTCACGGTGTCCCCAGAGACCAGTGATCTTTTTTCCTACGTTCACCTTTGCTCTATCCCCCAGATAACCTGTAATCATTTTGTCTTCTAGTCCAACTTGCTCCCCATGTCTGACTTGTTGAGTCAAGATGAGCTGCGGGAAAAGCTACACCAAATGTTGAAGGATCGGGGTGTACTGGGCACACTCAAGTATCAGATTTAGTTTTATCTGTTCCATAACTTTTAAAAGTGTAACCTGTAACAAGTAGTTCACATTTAAATTCATCCAATGTTTGTGTTTCAAAACTCTATCCTGAAATACTACAGTCTCTTTGAATCCATTGAGAAAATTGTTGCATTTGAATCGACATTAAGGAGAATGTTAAAATAATTAATTGAACCTACAATAAGACAGGAGCAGAAAGCATTTATCTAATGAACATATTTTAGTAAAATGAGGCCTGTTTTATAAATCTGGCTTAGAGGTTGCTAAACTAACAAGTGGGTTTGTAACACATTTGGGTGAGGAACATTGACACCATATAGAAAACACTAGTGTGCTGTTTTAATAGTTTGGGAATGAACACTTTCTTCTTTAAACTACAGTGATATGCCTGGCTATTTAATTTGAGCAGCAAATATCTGTAGGTATGCTTTGTATTTGGATTAACAGCTAGGAATAGCATTAGCTCAACGTGTTTTCATTGCAGTATGTATTTCAAAAGCATATTTTACATTTAAAATACGTAGATATATCCTGTGCATATATCCTTTTTAAATTTAAGTTATATGGTATGAACATTTCTCTGTTTCCTTAAAAGTTTGTTGAAATCCTCATTTTTAGTGGTAACAGATTTATCTTTGGATAGTTTTGTAACACACGAGCAGTCCTTTGTTGAATATTTTGGTTATATTTTCCAACAGTCCACAGAGGTGCGAAGAAATGGCAGAAATTT
>NW_026654493.1:0-8724 GCF_009828535.3 Hylobates moloch
CATCTCAAAGAAAACAAAAACTAAAACAAACAAACAAAAAAACTCCCCTCATGACCTGCAAAACCCAATTACCTAAGCTCAAACCCCTGGAGCCTTTGGTGGAGCTTCCCTTCCCTACCCCCCCCAAGCCTTTCAACTCCTCTGGGACATTACTGTCATTTACCAAGGACCCTCTGGTTCCTCCAGCCTTGCCAACAGGCTGGCCCCTTACTCCAGCTGCACAGACCCTGGGCATGCCTCCCAACTCCAGATTCCCTTCTGTCCATCTTACACACTGTTCTTGATTAGTTTTTCTGACCTTCTCAGAGCCTTTGGGAACTCCTCACTGCCCTGGGAAAGACTAAATTCCCTGGACTGGACTCAAGGTTCTTCCCTAATCTGACCCCAGACAACCTTTCTTGCCTTAATGCCCACACCACGTCCTGCCACCTCCTACCCCACGGCCTGTATTTTGGCTGGGCCACTGCCTGGAATGCCGCCAGAGGAAGCCAAGAGTCACCAAGGCACCATGATTCTACAGGATCCTGGAAGGATGTAGTCAATTAAGTGTTTCAAAAGATCAAATCTGCTGCTGGCATCCTTGTTCTACACTTGGTAGGCAGTGTGTGCAATGGTAATGGCTTTGCAGTTTTTTAGACCTGACTTCAAATCCTCGTTCTGTCATTCTGTTACTCATTAGCCATGATGCTGGGTAGATTTTTTTTTTTTTTTGTAGAGACACAGTCTTGTTATGTTGCCCAGGCTGGTCATGAACTCCTGGCTTAAAGCTCTCACCTCGGTCTCCCAAAATGTTGAGATTACAGGTGTAAGCCACTGTGCACAGCTAGGACAAAGCTTTTGACTTTGTCAAACCTTAATTTCCTCTTCTATAAAATGGAGTTAAGAAGGGCTCCTTCCTCATAGGTTGTACTGAGTATTTCGTGAGAAGATATGTGTATGTCAGGCTGTGTCTCTCCAAGGATGGCTGCATCAATATTTTACTACTATTCACATACTCTTTTTACAGTGTGATGGACATTCCTCTCACTGACAGATAGATCGTAGGTCCCTTCCCCTTGAATCTAGGGAGCTTGTGACTATTTGACCAGTAGCACATGCAGGAAGTGATGCCATGTGACTTTTGAGACTAGGTCATTGAAAGGATACAGCTGCCACCTGGCTCTCACTCTCTATACTCGCCCTTGGAATCCAGCCACCATGTTGTGAGGAAGCTCAATCTAGCCAAAGCAGATGTGGGAGCAGCCCACATGGAGAGGAACTGAGGTCCCCAGATGGCAGCCAGCATCAACGCCGGACATGTGAACAAACATGTGTGCCCTGAGAGGACTTCAGCCCCGGCCTTCAGTCCCAGACTGAGCCTCAGCTGAGGCCTCAGTCATCCCAGAATAGAGTCAAGCTGCCTTTGCTATTCTCTGTCCAGAGTCTAGAGCCACAGGATCTGTGAACATGATAAATGATTGCAGTATACCATTATGTTTTGGGGTAATTTGTTACACAGCCATAGAAACTAGAAGAGTATATAAAAGTGTTAAAAAATTGTATCTAATATTTGTAGTGTTAAAATATTGGAAGCCTACACATTTTTCACAGTTTAGTTTAAACATCACTTCCTCAATGAAATTTACCAAAAACCATTCAAATAGAATTCAAAAACAGAGCGGTTGAGCACTTACCCTACCCAGAACTTCTTTCTAGGTGGATTTCCCATGCATTATCTAATTTAATCCTTACAATAACATGCCAAGCTCAATTTAAATAAATGTATGTTTTTAGTTGTTTATTAATTTCCATTACTTGGCTCTGTCTATAAAAAAATTACATCAATGAATCGCATTGATTTCAGTTCTTAAAATAATTTTATCTACTTAAAAAACTTTTCACAGAACTCAGAAGATATATTTGAACAATTTAAAGCAATTTTATGGTAATAGTGTTTTTTCTCCTCTCTAGTTTTATTAGCTCCATTTTGCTGGTGAGGAAATGAAGGCTCATGGAGATCGAGTGGCTTATGCAGCTGTGAACACTGAGGGCCAGGCCCAGTCCATGTTCACCCTGGCCCTCCCCATGCCATCCCTCCCTGCCTCCTTCCTGAGTTGCATCCTGCAGTGCAATCCTGCATACACATTCTTTATCTCTTTCTATAGATGCTAAGCCTTGAGAGGCAGTCACATTCAGAAGCAAATCCTGACAAGACATCTAGGCCTGTGCCCTGCACACAGTACTTTCTAAATTCACTCAATGCCAGCATTCACCACTTCCCTATGGAGCACCTACTGTGGGCCAGGTAGGCTCTGGGGTAGGCACTGAAGGAAGACCTAATGCCTGCCCTCTTAGAGCTTCCAGTCTGGTCAGGGAGACAGGAATAAGTAAATCAACCCACAAGCAAACGTTTGGTGATGTCTATGACAACTGTCGAAAAGTATGGAATGAGGTTCTTCAGAAGAGGAATAGCAGGAGGACCTACTTCAGACTGGGAGATAGGTGAGGCTTTTCTTAAGCTGAGTAGGTATTCCCTAGGGGTGTATATGGGAATGGGAGGGGAAGTATGTGAAGGCTCAGAGGTAGGAGAGACGGGGTTCACAGAGGAAATAAAGGAAGGCCAGTGGGACAGTGCCATGGATTTGTTCAGTGGATGGATGGATGTTCGGATGGATGGAGGGATAGAAGGTTGTATGGGTGAATGGGTGGATGGAGGAAAAAATGAAAGAATAGACGGAGGGATGGGTGGATGAATGGAGGAAGGGCAGAGGAATGGATGGTTGTATGTATGTACATTTGTATAGTGGTATTGCTGTAGTATGTATATATGCTTACATGTATGTATGTTTGGATGGTGGGATGGATGGTTGTGTTTGCATGTATGCCTGTACGTTTTTATGGTGGGATGGATGGTTGTATGTAGCTATGTTTGTATGCACGTACATGTTTGTATGGTGGCATGGATGGTTGTGTATGTATGTTTACATGTATGCATGTATTATTGGTGGGATGGTTACATATGCATGCATGTTTACATGCATATATGCATATGTCATGGGATAATAGTTGCATGTATGTATGCATGTATGTTTCTATGATGTGATAGGTGGTTGCTTATGTGCATATTTACATGCATGTGTGCATGTATGGTGGGATGGATGGTTGTTTATACACGTTTGCATGCATGCATGTATGTTTGGTGGGATGTATAGTTGTATGTTGACATATATGTGTACATGTATAGTGGGATGGTATGTATGTACCAGTGTCTATGATGGGATAGATGGTTGTATGTATGTACATTTACATGTATGTATGTTTGTATGGTGGGATGCATGGTTGTATGTTTATGTGCATGTGTGCATATGTGGTGGAATGGATGGTTGTATGTATGCATGTACACGTTTTATGGTGGCATAGATGGTTGTATGCATGTATGTTTACATGTATGAATATATTTATGGTGAATGTCCATATATGGATGCATTTGGTGGGATGGTTTTTATATTTATATATATATGCATGTTTACACGTATGGATGCATGTGTGGTGGGATGAATGGTTGTATATGTTTGTATGCATGTACGTTTGTATGGTGAGATGGGTGGTTGTGTGTATGCATGTTTACATATATGTGCCTGTATGGTGGGACAAATGTATCTACATGTTTGCATGCATGCATGTATGTGTGGTGAAAGGATGGTTATATGTATGCATATACATAAGTTTGTATGGTGAGGTGGATGGAAGCAGGTAGGGCACAGCTGGCCTTGGTCCAGGTTCTGCAGTTGCCCCTTTCCTCCACTTCTCCACTCCAAGATCTTCCCACCTCACTGTGGCTGTCAGGCTCAAGGCCCTCACAGTCTCCCCATTGTACTTTGTCAAATGTGCTTCTTGGATCTGCCCAGGGAGTTCCTTGCTGAGCAGGCCATGGGTGAATGTATTTATACACACAGCCATGTATGCACTGAACCACAGCAGCGAGCGGCTGCTAAGAGGGGGTCTGTTCAGCCAGACAGTGCAGGAGGGCAGGCTAGAGGCAAGAAGGGAGGGTGGAGACAATGACAGTGATAACGGAGGCTGAGGCCCCAGGATCCCCTGGGAAAGCTCATTCACACTAAGGCAAAAACAGTTCAGGGCTTGCCGCACTGACTCCCCAAGGTACCTGCTTGCTAATATGCCGTGTTATGCCCTGCAGGGCTGATCTAACATTCCCAAGAAATTCCTCCAAGAGCAAAGAAGTGCAGGCCTGGGGCACAGTCGAAGGTGCTAAAAATTATTCCTGATGTCTTTGTCATGTCTTAAAAGGCCTTGTAAAGTGTGCATTCCACTTCAGAATATATTTCTTGCTTTTATGTGTTTATTTTAAAAACATTTTAAAATCATGAAATATGTCATGCATACAAAAGAGCAAATATAATTATATGTATAGTTTAAAGAAGAATAAAATAAACACTCCTGCACCTACCTCCCAGCTGAAGGCCTAGAACACTAACAATAACTTTCCCCTACCCTGGATCTCCCCCGCTCCCCTGCACCACATGGTTTCTCTCCTGAATATTGAGGCCATGTGCCTTTGCTTTCCTTTCACGTTTCCTTACCTAGAGATGCAACCTTACACAATTTGTGGTCAATGTATTCTGTTTTAAACATTTTACACCTGGGATTATCCTGTATATAGTCTTCTGTGATTTGCATCTTTGTGCAACATTTTTTTCGGGGGGCGCCATCCTGGTGCTTGCCCTTCATTGAGTCATTTTCACGGCTGGATGGAATTCTGTGGATCACTCTTCGTTTGTTTTTGGTGCTTTGCTGTCCTGCCAAGAGCAGCCTCACACATGGATAAGAGAATCTCTAAGGTACGTGCCTAGAAATGGAATTGTGGGTTGTGGGGTTACACACACATTCATTTTACTAATAACGTTTGCATAAACCCCAGTTGGTATCAATTTACCAACTTGACGCCAGCAGCCATGTGAGTTTCCACCAACACTTGGTGTTGTTAGACTGTGGTCTCTGCCAACCTGGTGGGCACGGAATGGTACTTTGTTGTGGTTTTATGTGTTGTTTATCATGCAAACAAAGCTGCTCACTTCAGATCACTTCATGCCTCTGCCCCCGACCACCCATGATTTCTCTCTCATTCTGAGTAGCATCCTGAGATGGTTTGGATTTGTGTCCCCACCCAAATCTCACCTTGAATTGTAATAATCCCCATGTGTCAAGGGCAGGACCAGGCAGAGATAATTGAATCACGGGGGTGGTTCCTCCACACTGTTCTCGTGATAGTGAGTGAGTTCTCATGAGATCTGAAGATTTTATGAGTGGAAATTCCCCTGCACAAGCCCTCTTGCCTGCCACCATGTAAGATGTGGCTTTGCTCCTCATTCACCATGATGGTGAGGCCTCTCTAGCCATGTGGAACTGTGAATCAATTAAACCCCTTTCCTCATAAATTACCTAGTCTGGGGTATGTCTTTATCAGCAGCTTGAGAACAGACTAATACACAGCCAAAGCACTGACCACAGCTTAGAATGCCGGGATCTGTCCCCAAGGTCTCACCTTCCAGCCTCACCATCTTCCACTTTCTGCTTCCCACTCCACTTCAGCTACCTGGCCTCAGACACCCACATCTGCCTCAGGGCCTTTGTACCTGCTGTCTGACCTGGAATGATCTCCTCCTCTGTCTACATGGTTTACCCCCCACAACCTTCCTTTGAGACTCGACTCCATGTCACCCCCTCCCAGTGGCCACCCTCCACATCATATCAAATAAGACCCCTGCCCTATCCTCCAAACCTCTCGCCCAGCTTCATCTCTCCTTAGAACACTTTAGTTTTTGTCATGGGCCTTATCTATAACCTATATATTATATATTCACCTTTTACTTTTGTTTCTCTTGCTACTTTCTTCGAGGGCAGAGACGCGTGTCTTGGTTTTGTCTCTCATTGTGTCCCCACTGCCTGGAACAGTGCTTGGCATATGGGGGTGTGCGGCAATGATCATTGTTTCCTGAGTGATTTGAATACTCAAGTAACATGAGTGCCCCAGAAAGACACAATGATGTTACTAGAACTGTTACCTGGCCCCTAAGCATCCTGCATTCAATACCCACACCTCAGGCTGAAAATGAAGAGAAACAGGCCTATGGGTGGCATTTTAGGATTACCCCTAGCCCACGTGACAGTGGGCTTGTTCCCCTCCAATTGTCTTTTGCAGGAGTGGCTGCCAAGCCGCCTGGTAGGAAGGAAGCTGGCCAGCCTCCCAGGATGGGGCAGGCGCTCTGCCCTGCTGTGGGTGGGTGGGTGCGTGGGTTTGGTGCTGGAGTGGACGGTTTCAAGTCTGAGTCCCACAGATGAGGGCTGGGAGAAGGGGTCAGGAGGTCTCGCCCAGGTGAGGAGAATACAGAGGTGCCCTCAGGACCTGGATGTGGTGAAACGCTGGCTTGAAGTCCTTTGCCACCTCCGGAAGGCTCTCCCAACCCTCTCAGCCATTCATCCTACATGCTGAATGCTGGAAATTTATGGTGACTTAACACAAAGAAGAGACTCCGAGTGGGGACAGGAAGGGGCTGGGGAGGGGAGAAGATGTCTTATTGACTTCCCCTTAATTGCTGTAATTTAAAACTTGTAAAGAATCCTTTTTTAACGACTTTGCCATTATCATTAGTTGTTAGCACAGCTGCCTTATTAATTTCTCATTAGAACCCAATTCACAGTCCTCTTTGGGAAGGGGGCTGGGTGCCAGGGGTTGGCCGGCCTGGCTCCATGATCGGAGAACTGGCTGCTTAGGGCCCCAGGACAAGCCCTTGTCACCCCAGGAGGCAGGAACAGCCAAGGAGGGGAGGGGCATTTGGGAAAAGTGACCATACCCCACCCCCTCTCAGAACTGTGTGCCATGCGCGTGTGTGTGTAAGGAGACAGACGGATTGGCAGACAGGCAGCTGCAGCAGGCCTGAAGCGCAGAATCCTGGGAGGGCCCCAGACTGCGGTAGGGAGAGGGGACTGAAGTGCTGAGGGTGAAAGATTTAAGGAGGCACCCACTCTTGGGGTCATGCAAATATGAGGTGAGCACTTGAGAATGAGCATGTCCTTAAATTGGGCACCCTCCGTGCCTGGTTTGCCTCAGCCTAGTCCAGCCCTGGAGAGCAGGAGTAGAGAGAGTGGCTAGCCATGTACCTACCTGAGTAGACAGATGCAAGAAGGTTGTTTCTTCCAGGACACCTTTCCTGGCTGACCTAAAGTCTATTTCTCCCTGAGTGCCGTCCATTCTGGGAACCCATTGCAATGGTTTGTGTGCATTGATTCGTTAATCCTTTCAACCACTCAGGTAAGTAGATACTCATGGTGGCATCCTTTTTTACACAATGAAAACCAGAGGCACAGAGAAGTAACTTGCCTAAGGTCACTTGTAGGAGGTGAGTTGGGATTTAAACCCAGGGCTCACAGCTGGGGCCATAGCTACACCATGCCAGGAGGAAGAAGGTAGATGGTGGAACTGCTAGCTGTGGAACTGGAACTGTGGGTTATTCTGCAACCTCTCTGAGCCCTGGTTTGCCCCTCTTACGTTCCTCAAACGATTTGCCTCCTAACCTCTCAGAACTGTCCTGGGAGCCCACAGAAGAAAGACATTCACACAATGGCACAGCAGGATGGATTGTTCCGGAGGCTCTGAGGAACCCCCCTTAGGCTCTGCATCTTTGGGGGCTCTGGGTTTCTTTGGGGGACAGTTCTTTCCAGGCTGGGCTCCATGGGTCATGACCCTGAAGGTCACTTTAACCTTATTAACATCAAAACTGAAATGGATCTCATTTTACAGATGGGAAAACTGAGGCCCAGAGAGGGGAAGGGAGGTGCTCAAAGTCCCAAGCTAGTCAGTGCCTCGGTTGGGGCTAAAACCCATGCTTTCGGACCTCCATCCCCAAGACATGCCATTATTTCAGGCACAAGGGCCGTGCCTGGCACACAGAAGAACCCTGGAGCTCTGTATAGGTACTTTTCATCTACTCACAATGCTGAGAGCAAGGAAAACGATGTGATTGGTAGACTCTACCCCACCCCACCCACTGGCGCTAGACATTCACCTAGGTGGGAGACCACGTGCATTTGCAGAGCTGTTTGCACATGGATTATTACAGCCCTGGGCTGTCCCTGATTCTGTCTGAACTCTGACCCCAGCAGTTCACCCTCACCCTCCTCCCACACACCCAATTTTGATTTTTCTCTTCTCGTCCTCAAGCAGCAGAGTGTGGCTGTTTTGGAATCAGGCAGTCATGGGTTCAAATCCCAGTTTTTCCTAACTGTGTGACTTAAGGTGTGTCACCCGGCCGAGCCTCAGTTTCCTCATCTGTAACATGGAGATGGGGACTTGTACTCTGCAGGCTGGGATGAGAACCACTGTGCCCTTCCCAGCACAGTGACCCTCAGGACGAGCACTGTTGTGAGTGAGAATGGTTTTGCCAAGTGCTGTTTCCCTAGGCCCAGAATCCCAGGGAAGTGGGGCTGGTACAGAGGATTCTTCAGCGTCTACAGCTAGAGAGGGAGGGCCCTTGGGATGAGGCCAGTGTGTCCAGCAAGGGCATGAATGGGGGAGGTGTGCTTCTCTCCTTCCCATCCTGGCTGGGTGAAACCTTTCTTAGCTTGTCAGGAACTGCGTTCTTCTCAAGGGCTGGAAGGACTTCCTAGGGCTTCTCTAACTTCCTGGCTTTAGGGCCCAAAGGGCTGTGGACTGTGGTTCCCACTTTA
>NW_026654494.1:0-8720 GCF_009828535.3 Hylobates moloch
AAAAAATGGCTGGGACTTGAATAAACATAAAAGAGGAGACAGGGCATTTATGGAGCATAATAATATACAGAGCAGATGGTCAGTGAAAGGAAGGGTGGAAGGAAGAAAACCATCTAAACTAAAATATACCATAGTGACAAAGAAGACAAAATGATAAAAAGCTTATTCAGGGAGGTCAGCAGGATACTCAGGGAAGACTATATCTGCCAGTGTTCTGGTCTTTGGATATTTTTAAATCCTCAACTAGAACTTTTTAAAGTTCTAATTGAGACATAGCCATGAATTAAGGGGAGTTGAGTTTTACGCTGAACAACCCTAAATTTTGCCCCACTTCTGCTTATTCTATTGATAGTACCCTATAATTATGATGCTCATTCTGCCTGTGTCTTTGATACCTTCAATTTTGATTCTACGTTAACTGTTTTTTTTTCATCTTGCTAATAAATATCATGAGAAGGGGACTATTTGTGGCCAGCTTGGTGGCTGGCTACTGCAAACATCAATGACTGTTACATTTTCCAAGACACAGTAGTTATTCATGTAGCCAGTATTGTTCTTATTCCATTCTTGGCCAATTTTCAGCTGTGTCTTTGAGCTTTTCCACTTACCTAAAATGTCATCATTTCTCTTCTGACCCTACCCAAAGCCTACTTAGCATTCAAGGACTAACAGTCAGTATACACACATTGATTAATACTCTTTTCTCCCATACTTATGTGCCTTGTATAATTTTGTAGTATTTTATGCTTTCTCATCCTATAAACTGTTTTCCCTCCAACTACATAATACGTTTCTCATAATCAGAGATCTTTTCTTATTTTTCACTTCCTAGTCAACACATGCTAGTTAGTCAAATGATTTATTGATTCTTTTACCCAATATTTATTGAGCACTGTGTTCATTAAAGGGCAAATATATTTGCATAATGAATACAATCCTTTACAACTCAGTCCTCAGTCTTCTTTTCAGCTCTCCTGATCCTCAACTTTTTATCTACCTTTAGGCTCTAGCCTTGATAAATTTCTCACCCAGTTTCTGACCTATCACAGGTTGTTATTACCACACTTTTCCATTTGCTGTTCCCTGTTCCCATGCCACCTCCCCCCACATATTTATTAGGCCAGCATCAGTACCCCCTTAGTGCTTTGCTTATGCCTCTTACAGCAGATAGGCCAGATGCTCTTGCATTTCACTAGACTTGCATTTCTGAAGGTCCCAGAAACCTGTCTTATTTATACTTGCATACTCACAGCACAGCAATCAGAGAGTGCAAGGAAGGTGTTGTATCAATTCAGGAGTTACTACCAAAATAGAGGCGGAATTGAGGAGAAGAATCCTGTATTTTGAAATCTGGGGATAAAGAAACTTTCAAGAAAAATTTGTGGTGAATATGAATGAGAACTCAAAAAGTGTGAAGAAAAATGAGAATAGATGAAGACCTTTGAATTCGACAAATAAGATGCCATTAAAATACATGTGCAGTAATAAAGTATTGCTACTGAAGAACTGAATATAGCTCATTCATTTAAAATTTTGGGCAATAAAAGGAAAGAGAAATACAAGAATTAAGTAAAGATGTCAACATTAGCATAGGGAAAAATATTCTTAAGATAAGGGTGATGAATTTGTTGATTTTAACATCTTCACAAACTTTAATTAGTAGTTACTTTGCATGTATACTTTTTCCACACCTTTGAAGCAAGTAAGAAAAAATATTATATTAAGATAAATTATATAAGAAAAATAATACTTAAACATTGTCATTTGCTGCTATGCCACCTTTGTTTCTTAATATAACATAACACATCCTGGTCTGAGTTACTGTCATTCCACGGAGTTATGTTTATGAAGTGCTGCCTAATAAAGTATTTCTTGTTTGTTTTAATTGTTCTCATTAAATTTAGCTCATTCTTCAACACATATCTTAAATTTCACCACCTCCATGAAGTCTTCATAAATACCTCCAGTTGGAATCCTTAGGCAATCCCTCACATTACCATACTATTTATTTCCATTTCTTAGAGCATAAATAATGGAGTCACTAATCTCATTGTTTTTAAATTAATAGACCTTATTTTTAAAGCAGTTTTAGGCTTACAAAAAAATTAAACAAAGTACAGAGGTTCCCACACATGTCTTCCTTCTTTACTCTCCTTTTCATCTATTATTACCATCTTGTATTGGTGTAGTACATTTATTACAATTGACAAATGAATATTTATACATTATCATTAACTAAAGTTCATAGTTTACGTTAGCATTCACTCTTTGTGTTGTACAGTTTTATAGGTGTTACCCATGCATAATGCCATGTGTACACCATTACAGTATTATACAGAATGCTTTCACTTCTCCCCCCAAACTCCCCTGTGCTCTCTCTCTTCACCCCTCCCTTTTTCCTAACCCCAGATCTTTTTTACTATCTGCATAGTTTTACCTTTTTCAGAATGCCATTGTCTTAGTCCAGTTTCTGCTGCTATATCAGAATATCATGGACTAGATAACTTAGAAATAAAAGAGGTTTATTGGATCACAGTTCTAGAGTCTTAGGAGTTCAAGGGCATGATGCCAGCATCTGCTTGGCCATCTGCTGAGGGCCATCTTTTTGCATCATACTATGGTGGAAAGTGAAAAGGCAAGTGAGTGCACAAGACAAAGAGAAAATAGGGGCTGAACTCATCCTCTTATCAGGAGCCCCCTCCCGAGATAACCAACTCACTCTCACAATAACAGCATTAATCCATTTATAAGAACAGAGTCCTCATGACCTAATCAGCCCTTAAAAGTCCTACCTCTCAACATTGTTACAACGGGGATTAAGTTTCCAACACATAAACTTTGGGAGGTACATTGAAACCATAGCAGTCATATGGTTGGAATCACACAGTGTGTAGCCTTTTCAGTCAGGCTGCTTTCACTAAGAAATGTGAATATAAGTTTTCTCCATGTCTTTTTGTGACTAGGTAGCTCATTTCTTTTCATCACTGAGTAATACTACCTTGCGTGGATGTATCACAATTTGTTTATCCATTCACCTATTGAAAGATATCTTGGTTGCTTTCAAGTTTTAGCAATTATGAATAAAACTGGTATAAAGGGCCGAGTGCGGTGGCTCATGTCTGTAATCTCAGCACTTTTGGAGGCTGAGGCGGACAGATCACGAGGTCAAGAGATCGAGACCACCCTGGCCAACATGGTGAAAACCCGTCTCCACTAAAAATACAAAAGTTATCCGGGCGCGGTGGCAGGCGCCTGTAGTCCCAGCTACTCGGGAGGCTGAGGCAGGGGAATCACTTGAACCCGGGAGGTGGAGGTTGCAGTGAGCCGAGATCAACCACTGCACTCCAGCCTGAGCAACAGAGCCAGACTCCGTCTCAATCAGTCAATCAATCAATCAATGCTATAAATATCTGTGTGCAGGTTTTTGTTTGGATACAAGTTTTCAACTCATTTGGCTAAATACTTAGGAGTGTGATTGCTGGATCCTAGGGTAAGACTATGTTTAGTTTCAGAAGAAACTGCGAAGGCCTCTTCCAAAGTGGCTGTACCGTTTTCCATTCTCATCAGCAATGAATGAAAGGTCCTGTTCCTCAAAGTCCTCACTAGTGTTTAGTGCTATCAATATTCTCCATCTTAGCCATTCTAATAAATGTATAATGGTTTTCCATTGTTTTAATTTATAATTCTCTAATGACATGATATTGAGCATATTTTCATATACTTATTTGCCATCAAGTATACTTCTTTGGTAAGATAATTGTTCAGATCTTTTTCCCACTTTTTAATTGGGTGGTTTTTTTTTTATCGTTAAGTTTAAAGGGATTTTTATATATGAATATAAGAACTTTATCAAATATGTGTTTTACAAATATTTTCTCCCATATGTGGCTTATCTTTTTATTCTCTTAAACTTATATCATATTTAATTATTATAATTGAGTATAAGGTCCTGTAGGGTGGGATTTTGTCTTAGAAATGTTTTTGGTTAAATTTAATTAACTTGGCAAGTTGAAGTCACATCAGACTTCAACTTCTGCTGCTGTCACAATTTCATCAGCAAAGTGTAGAACAGTTTAGTGCCCAGTTTTCAATGTTTGCCAACGGCTCAGCTATTCAAGAGTATATTTTAATATATAAAAAGATTATTTTTCCAAGTGTGTGTAAGTAAATAAAGGTGAATCATTTTAAGTTTGTAAATGACCAATATTTAATCTGCATGTAAAACTTCCTCATTATATAGTATACAAGATTAATATAATTCCTTCAGAAAAACCAAAAGAATTCTTAACTTTTAGCTTATCTTTTTTGTGGTTTTGATGGCTTCCAACAAAATTAGTGAAAATATCTTAACATTAATGTGACCTTTTCCAACAACCAAACTACTGAGTAAGTTTTTGTGGTACACAGGAAGTTATAGTTCTTGGGGTAAAATTCCAGAAAGTAAATGTGAAGAAAAACATGATAAAGTCCCAACAGAAAAGACTGAAAAACGTTTCCCAAAATGTCAGTCTTCTGGGATTTACTAACCAAATGAGAGTCCATCCAGTCTAGAAACTTGAAGTCACCTTTCTGAACAACTTGGATTAACCTTATCTTAAAAGTTATAAATTTAGTTATTAGTTTATTAATCTCCTTTCCATTAACAAAATTAGTTTGTTAATTTCCTTTCCTCATGGTGTAGCGTGAGCCAACTGGCAAATTATGTTTTTCACTACCTTGAAAATGTACAAAAATAATTTGTATTGTATATCAGACTATACATTTTCTGTTTTACTTTTAAAACATTTTCATTTTTTCCACAACCACTGGTGGAATAGATAAGGCAGTCATTATTTCTCGTCACTTATCTCACCTATTAGATATCTCTGCCAGAAGGTTCCATGAATCTCAGATTCAACGTGATCATTTTTCCCGTCCCCAGAATGTTATATTTTTATATTCCCTTAATTAATGACATTAATATATATCCTGTTTTCTATGCGAGAATCTTCAAAGTTTTACTCACCTTCAAACCATCTTCTGATCTCTCTTTTCGTATCTCCAAGGCCATTCTCTATATTGCCTTCTAGTGTATAAATCTGATACCAATCTTTAGCCTCAAACTTTTGGCTATTGCCCAATTACCTATGTGAAGAAACGTAAACTCTTTTTAATGAAACATAAAGCCTTTCTTAAGCAGTCTTTGACAAATCTTTTCAACGTCTTCTTCTCCTCTAAACCAAAGTACAGTCTACATTCACTACATTAAACTCTCGCAATTCCCAAATACGAATTGTTTCTTTGATTAATATCTGCTATTTTTCTGTCTTTTTCTTTCCACCTCAAATGTTTCCTTTTCTGCAAAAGTTTTAAAGAATTTCTATGACATAATTTATATTTTCCTCTGTGTTCCCACATCATCTTATTCCATTGTATTGTAATTACATTTGTTGTTTTCCACCTACACTTTCAGTTCCTTGAGAATGAGAACCAAGCCATTGAATTTTGTGTTTCCATCAACTTTGCACAGTATCTAGCACAGGGTTTGCAGTGAACAAAGGCTGAAAAAATGAAAGACTGAACAAACTAATGAATGATTTGCCAACACTTTGTTTACAATATAAAAAAAAAATTCTGCCTAAATAGCGAGGCTCTAGGATGAGATATTTCTTATGAATACTCTATATTTATTAATATATTTACAAAATGCATATTATTAAGTACAAAGTTCTTTGTTTTTTTAAAAGTAGCAAAGATGTATAATACCTAAACCCTATCTTCAGTGAGGAATATGGACTTTGGTAGGCAGATCCAGAAATAACAAACTCAAGTCGAAAGTAGTGGGTTCTGTGGCAGGGGTTTGCAATTCTGGGAGTTGAAAGGAGGACAAAATTACTTTCAGCTTCATAAGAAAACATGCCATTTGCTTTACTTATTACACTATCAGTACAATTTAGACAATAGAGAGGGTAAGAAAACACATTTTGTAAAGCACGCGGCAGAAGCAAAGGCTGGAGGTAAGAATGGTTAGATGAATTGGCCATGACCAGATTGTGAAGGACATTAAATGTCAGGCTAAGAAGTCTGACATTTGTTCCATAAATCACAGGGAACTTTTAAGGTTTCTGGACAAAGATGTAACATGAATAAGTCTGTCCTTTAGGACAATTAATCTGGGATCAGCAGATAAGATGGACTGGAGAAGGAATAGACTAGTCATGGAGAGAACAAAATAGCAAAGTGTGAAGCACTCTTATTTGCAGCATTTTGATGTAATAGATACTTGTTGCTTTTGCCAGTAACTGCCATACTTTTTATCATCAGAACATTAGTGTTCTGTCCTCCAGAACAGAAATTCTGGAGTTTGTTTTAAGTTAGCCAGAAAGCAGACTATATTTTGATGGACTGGGTGCTGCCATGATGTGGCAGTACTCAGTTGCCAGGACCTTCCTATTGCAGCCTGAATATAGAGGCACTGTAAAGCATATGGAGCCCATAGCTAGATCTTAGTGATATTTTACAAGTCCTAAATCAAGCTCTGCTTTTATATCTTTGGAGTCATGTTGGTTGAAGTCAGTTTGGGGTAGGTTTTCTGCAATCAAAAGAATTTTTGTACACCCATTTGTGTCACTAACAATCCATATCATTGCATGAGACTAGATTTTGTGCATGAGGCATTTGAGAAGTTTCTTTTCATCCTTCAATCTTAAAGAAAGAACTTAAAATGAAAATAGTTCAAGGTTTAGCAGTAGGCAACAGTGGTATTTAATTCAGTCTATTTCATGAATAACAGTGACTAATAGATAACAAATGATTAATGAAAGTAAAGAGTTGTGTTGAGTTAAATAACATGGTATGCAAAAAACATTTGTAGGCTGTGAAACATAATACAAAAGTTAACTGTTAATACCATTTTTGTATTGATCTAATATTTATTGCCTCACCCATTGCCCATTGGAATTTGAAAAGTCTTTCTGTACACTTCCTGTACACATTCGGTTTCTTCATTGTCATTACACTGACTTGCCTTGTTTGTCCTTCTACTGCTTAAAGTAAAAAAAGAATCAGGTAAAACCCATTTTTTTTCTTTAGAGAATAAAAATGAATTCATCTTTTCTTAAAGCCCTTAAGAAAACATCAACCTAACAATGGACGCCTTTATTGCTGGGTGTTTTTACTCATGATTTATCCTCTTCAAACCTTGGTTTTCTATTTGATTGGCAGTTTTAAAGCATTCTCCACCTTTATCTAACATTGCCCTATATTTTAAAAGTGATTTCAGCTGGGCGTGGTGGCTCACGCCTGTAATCCCAGCACTTTGGGAGGCCGAGGCAGGCGGATCACCAGGTCAAGAGATCGAGACCATCCTGGCTAACACGGTGAAACCCCATCTCTACTAAAAATACAACAAATTAGCCGGGCGTGGTGGTGGGCGCCTGTAGTCCCAGCTACTCGGGAGGCTGAGGCAGGAGAATGGCGTGAACCTGGGAGGCGGAGCTTGTAGTGAGCAGAGATTGTGCCACTGCAAGCCAGCCTGGGGGACAGAGCAAGACTCCATCTCAAAAAAAAAAAAAAAAAGTGATTTTACTAACAAAACAACTTCTAAGCCAACTAAAAAACTTCAATTTGAATTTTAATTTATACTTCACAAAAACACAGTTGCTGAGTGATACCAACAGTGAAAGTAGAGGTACATGGCAGAAAAGAAATAGGCTCAAAACAAGGATACAGCCGTTTATAAAACCTTACATAAATATTCCTTTTGGATTAGTCAAAGCTCAGAGCCTTCATTCTTTGAAGTTTAAAATCGGCCAGATTTTTAAAATATATTTTTCAACTTGGGAAATGTATTTTTATTACACAGTTGAAATATTTTCTTTAAGCACGACTTGTCACATGTATTATTTAAGCTTTAAAATTAGCACTTCCTTTCTCTGAAGGAATATTCCATTTCCTCATTTCTTGTCATCTCATTTATTTAAATAAAAATTTTTTTTGTCTGAGTCCCTTGAAACCTTTTAGAATGCCTTTTTTTTTAACCATTTGGAATAATCTTTTATAATATTTACCTATGTCCCAGTTATATCTCCTTCACTTAATTGCCAAGGACTTTAAAAGGAACTATTAGTTTCTTCTTGTATATTACTATACACTTTATTCCCTTCACTGCTTGAAATACTCTCAGTGCATGTGGAATAAAATGAAAGTGAATTGTTGATTTAGTTTATAATAGAATCCTTTAGCAGTTAGTTATTTTGTTTATAGCCTATTTTTGTCTCTCCTCGTCTCCACCAACCCCATTGAAACACAAGCTCCAGTGGCCAGGGGTGGCTCACCCCTGTAATCCCAGCACTTTGGGAGGCTGAGGTGTGTGGATCACCTGAGGTCTGGAGTTGGAGATCAGCCTGACCAATATAGTGAAACCCCCACCTCTACTAAAAATACAAAAATTAGCTGGGGGTGGTGGCGTACACCTGTAGTCCCAGCTACTCAGGAGGCTGAGACAGGAGAATTGCTTGAACCTGGGAGGCAGAGGTTGCAGTGAGACAAGATCATGCCACTTCACTCCAGCCTGGGAGACAGAGTGAGACTCCATCTCCAAAATAAAAAAAAAGAAAAAAGAAAATAAGCCTCTTGAGGTCAAGGGTCTTTTTCTATTTGTTATTTGTTTTACTGGAACACAGTTCACTCAAATATTTACTGAAGAACAACACATGATTGAATGAATAAACAATAGTGAA
>NW_026654495.1:0-8716 GCF_009828535.3 Hylobates moloch
GTCTTTGCTATTGTGAATAGTGCCACAATAAACATACGTGTGCATGTATCTTTATAGCAGCATGATTTATAATCCTTTGGGTATATACCCAGTAATGGGATGGCTGGGTCAAATGGTATTTCTAGTTCTAGATCCTTGAGGATCTAGTGTCTTCCACAATGGTTGAACTAGTTTACAGTCCCACCAACAGTGTAAAAGTGTCCCTATTTCTCCAAATGCTCTCCAGCACCTGTTGTTTCCTGACTTTTTAATGATGGCCATTCTAACTGGTGTGAGATGGTATCTCATTGTGGTTTTAATTTCCATTTCTCTGATGGCCAGTGATGATGAGAATTTTTTCATGTGTCTGTTGGTTGCATAAATGTCTTCTTTTGAGAAGTGTCTGTTCATATCCTTTGCCCACTTTTTGATGGGGTTGTTTGATTTTTTCTTGTAAATTTAAGTTCTTTGTAGATTCTGGATATTAGCCCTTTGTCAGATGGGTAGATTGCAAAAATTTTCTCCCATTCTGTAGGTTGCCTGTTCACTCTGATGGTAGTTTCTTTTGCTGTGGAGAAGCTCTTTAGTTTAATTAGATCCCATTTGTCAGTTTTGGCTTTTGTTGCCATTGCTTTTGGTGATTTAGACATGAAGTCCTTGCCCATGCCTATGTCCTGAATGGTATTGCCTAGGTTTTCTTCTAGGGTTTTTATGGTTTTAGGTCTAACATTTAAGTCTAATCCATCTTGAATTAATTTTTGTATAAGGTGTAAGGAAGGGATCCAGTTTCAGCTTTCTACATATGGCTAGCCAGTTTTTCCAGCACCATTTATTAAATAGGGAATCCTTTCCCCATTTCTTGTTTTTGTCAGGTTTGTCAAAGATCAGATGGTTGTAGATGTGTGGTATTATTTCTGAGGGCTCTGTTCTGTTCCATTGGTTTATATCTCTATTTTGGTACCAGTACCATGCTGGTTTGGTTACTGTAGCCTTGTAGTATAGTTTGAAGTCAGGTAGCGTGATGTCTGACTTCACGCTTTGTTCTTTTGGCTTAGGATTGTCTTGGCAATGCGGGCTCTTTTTTGGTTCCATATGAACTTTAAAGTAGTTTTTTCCAATTCTGTGAAGAAAGTCCTTGGTAGCTTGATGGGGATGGCATTGAATCTATAAATTACCTTGGGCAGTATGGCCGTTTTCACAATATTGATTCTTCCTATCCATGAGCATGGAATGTTCTTCCATTTGTATCCTCTTTTGTATCGTTTAGCAGTGGTTTGTAGTTCTCTTTGAAGAGGTCCTTCACATCCCTTGTAAGTTGGATTCCTAGGTATTTTATTCTCTTTGAAGCAATTGTGAATGGGAGTTCACTCATGATTTGGCTCTCTGTTTGTCTGTTATTGGTATAGAGGAATGCTTGTGATTTCTGCACATTGATTTTGTATCCTGAGACTTTGCTGAAGTTGCTTATCAGCTTAAGGAGATTTTGGGCTGAGATGATGGGGTTTTCTAAATATACAATCATGTCATCTGTAAACAGGGACAATTTGACTTCCTCTTTTCCTAATTGAATACCCTTTATTTCTTTCTCCTGCCTGATTGCCCTGGCCAGAACTTCCAACACTATGTTGAATAGGAGTGGTGAGAGAGGATATCCTTGTCTTGTGCCAGTTTTCAAAGGGAATGCTTCCAGATTTTGCCCATTCAGTATGATATTGGCTGTGGGTTTGTCATAAATAGCTCTTATTATTTTGAGATACATCCCATCAATACCTAATTTGAGAGTTTTCAGCATGAAGGGCTGTTGAATTTTGTCAAAGGCCTTTTCTGCATCTATTGAGATAATCATGTGGTTTTTGTCTTTGGTTCTGTTTATATGATGGATTACGTTTATTGATTTGCATATGTTGAAACAGCCTTTCATTCCAGGGATGAAGCCACTTGATCATGGTGGATAAGCTTTTTGAGGTGCTGCTGGATTCAGTTTGCCAGTCTTTTATTGAGGTTTTTGCATTGATGTTCATCAGGGATATTGGTCTAAAATTCCCTTTTTTTGTTGTGTCTCTGCCAGGCTTTGGTATCAGGATGAAGCTGGCCTCGTAAAATGAGTTAGGGAGGATTCCCTTTTTTTGTATTGATTGCAATAATTTCAGAAGGAATGGTACCAGCTCCTCTTTGTACCTTTGGTACAATTTGGCTGTGAATCCGTCTGGTCCTGGACTTTTTTTGGTTGGTAGGCTATTATTGCCTCAATTTCAGAGCCTGTTATTGGTGTATTCAGGGATTCAAGTTCTTCCTGGTTTAGTCTTGGGAGGGTGTATGTGTGGAGGAATTTATCCATTTCTTCTAGATTTTCTAGTTTATTTGTGTAGAGGTGTTTATAGTATTCTCTGATGGTTTGTATTTCTGTGGGATTGGTGGTGATATCCCTTTTATCATTTTTTATTGCATCTATTTGATTCTTCTCTCTTTTCTTCTTTATTAGTCTTGCTAGCGGTCTATCAATTTTGTTGATCTTTTCAAAAAACCAGCTCCTGAATTCATTGATTTTTTTTTTTTTTTGAATGGTTTTTTGTGTCTCTATCTTGTTCAGTTCTGCTCTGATCTTAGTTATTTCTTGCCTTCTGCTAGCTTTTGAATGTGGTTGCTCCTGCTTCTGTAGTTCTTTTAATTGTGATGTTAGGGTGTCAATTTTAGATCTTTCCTGCTTTCTCTTGTGGGCATTTAGTGCTAGAAATTTCCCTCTACACACTGCTTTAAATGTGTCCCAGAGATTCTGGTATGTTGTGTCTTTGTTCTTATTGGTTTCAAAGAACATCTTTATTTCTGCCTTAATTTCGTTATGTACCCAGTAGTCATTCAGGAGCAGGTTGTTCAGTTTTCATGTAGTTGATTGGTTTTGAGTGAGTTTCTTAATCTTGAGTTCTAGTTTGATTGCTGTGGTCTGAGAGACAGTTTGTTATAATTTCTGTTCTTTTACATTTGCTGAGGAGTCCTTTACTTCCAACTATGTGGTCAATTTTGGAATAAGTGCAATGTGGTGCTGAGAAGAATGTATATTCTGTTGATTTGGGGTGGAGAGTTCTGTAGATGTCTGTTAGGTCCACTTGGTGCAGAGCTGAGTTCAATTCCTGGGTATCCTTGTTAACTTTCTGTCTCGTTGATCTGTCTAATGTTGACAGTGGGGTATTAAAGTCTCCCATTATTACTGTGTGGGAGTCTAAATCTCTTTGTAGGTCTCTAAGGACTTGCTTTACGAATCTAGGTGCTCCTGAATTGGGTGCATATGTATTTATGATAGTTAGCTCTTCTTGTTGAATTGATCCCTTTACCATTATGTAATGGCCTTCTTTGTCTCTTTTGACCTTTGTTGGTTTAAAGTCTGTTTTATCAGAGTCTAGGATTGCAACCCCTGCTTTTTTTTGTTTTCCATTTGCTTGGTAGATCTTCCTCCATCCCTTTATTTTGAGCTTATGTGTGTCTCTCACACATAGCAAGGAGCTGCGTTCCTTTGGAGGAGAAGAGGCGCTCTGATTTTTAGAATTTGCAGCTTTTCTGCTCTGGTTTCTCCCCATCTTTGTGGTTTTATCTACCTTTGGTTTTTGGTGATGGTGACGTACAGATGGGGTTATAGTGTGGCTGTCTTTTCTGTTTGTTAGTTTTCCTTTTAACAGTCAGGACCCTCAGCTGCAGGTCTGTTGGAGTTTGCTGGAGGTCCACTCCAGACCCTGGTTGCCTGGGTATCTGCAGTGGAGGCTGCAGAACAGCAAATATTGCAGAACAGCAAATGTTGCTATCTTATTGTTCCTCTGGAAGCTTCATCTCGGAGGGGCACCCGGCTGTATGAGGTGTCAGTCGGCCCCTACTGGGAAGTGCCTCCCCGTTAGGCTACTCGGGGGTCAGGGACCCACTTGAGGAGGCAGTCTGTCTGTTCTCAGATCTCAAACTCCGTGCTGGGAGAAGCACTACTCTCTTCAAAGCTGTCAGACAGGGACATTTAAGTCTGCAGAAGTTTCTGCTGTGTTTTGTTCAGCTATGCCCTGCGCCCCAGAGGTGGAGTCTACAGAGGCAGGCAGGCCTCCTTGAGCCTAGGTCTAGGGCTGAAGGCTGTTGTTCAGATTCTTTTGTCCCATGGGGTGTTCCCTTGATGTCGTACTCTCCTTTTCCTACAGATGTGGCTTCCTGAGAGCCGAGCTGTAGAGATTGTTCTCTCTCTTCTGGATCTAGCCACCTACTGGGTCTAACAGGCTCCAGGCTGGTACTAGGAATTGTCTGCACAGAGTCGTATGATCTGAACTGTCTATGGGTCTCTTAGCTGTGGATACCAGCACCTGCTCTGCTGGAGGTGGCAGGGGGGTGAAATGGACTCTCTGAGGGTCCTTACTTTTTGTTGTTTAATGCACTATTTTTGTGCTGGTTGGCATTCTGCAGGGAGGTGGCCCTTTCAAGAGAGCATCAGCTGTGGTAGTATGGGGAGGATCAGGCAGTGGGTGGGCCCTAGAACTCCCAAGAGTATATGCCCTTTGTCTTCAGCTACCATGGTGAGTAGGGAAGGACCATCATATAGGGGCATGGCTAGGGCATGTCTGGGCTCAGACTGTCCTTGGGTGGGTCTTGTTGCGACTGCTGTGGGGGATGGGGGTGGGATTCCTAGGTCAATGGAATTATATTCCCAGGAGGATTATGGCTACCTCTGCTTTGTCATGCAGGTTATCAGGGAAGTGGGGGAAGGCCTACAGTCACAGGCCTCACTCAGCTCCCATGCAACCCAAAAGGCCAGTCTCACTCCGTCTGTGCCCCACCCAACAGCACTGAGTCTGTTTCCAGGTGGTGGGTGAGCAGGGCTGAGAACTTGCCCCAAGCTACCAGCCTCCCAGCTTGCCCCAAGCTACCAGCCTCCCAGCTGCAAATGCAAATAGGGCTCTCATGCTTCCCCACCTGTGGAGTTTGCACACCAGATTCATGCCCTCTCCCAAGTTCTGGCCAGGAGATTTCTTGTTCGGTTGGAATTGTTACAAGGTTCAGCTGGAGGTTTCCTTCTCCCTGTGGCCTCTTCCCAGTACCTCTGGCAGCCCTACCCGAGGACCCCTGTGAGGCAAGGCAGAAATAGCTTCCTAGGGGACCCAGAGAGCCCACAGGGCTTTTCTCACTGCTTCCTCTACCCTTGTATTTTGCTTGGCTCTCTACATTGACTCAGCCCCAGGTAAGGTCAGAATCTTCTCCAGTGATGTACACCCAGTGAGGGTGTGTTTTCAGGGGCAGACAATCCACCTTTCCCACTCTCACATTTTGGGTACTCAGAGTATTTGGGGTATTTCCCAGGTCCTACAGGAGCAATCTACTTCCTTCAGAGGGTCTATGGGTTCTCTTGGCTTTTCTGATTTATTCCTGCAGCAGTTCTGGAGCAAAAGTTCAGAATGCAAGACTCCACATGCTGCTCTGTCCATTTGAGTGGGAGGCTAAAACGATTTTTATTTAATACCTGATTCTAGCTTAATTTTGATCCCCTTCCTGTATCCTTTCCCCAGCATTTAACTGTTTGCCTAGATCTGATCTCACACTTAGCTCCAAATCAGTCTAAGTTTTTCCAGCCTTAGACTGCTTGTTACAGTATCTGGCTTTACATTTGCCTCAAGAGTCTTAGAGTTGGAACTGCTGTGTGATCCTCCTTAAGGTCCTTGACAGTCTAGCCCCAGTCTGATTTACAAACCTCATCACTTGTACAAATTGTCCCCAATTATCATGGTTCAATTTAGGATTTTTTGACTTTACTATGGGTTTACCAGGGTATTAAATGCATTTTTTACTTACAGTATTTGCAACTTAATACTTAATAAACCCAACTTAATGGGTTTATTGGGAGGTAACCCCATCTAAGTCAAGGGGCATCTGTAGTAGGTTGAATGCTGGTCTTAAAAAGATATGTCCACATCCTAACTCCCAGAACCTGTGAATGTTACCTTATTTGGAAAAATGGCTTTGTTAATGTAAGTAAGGATCTTGAGATGAGATCATCTTGGATTATCTAGATGGGCCCCAAATCCAATGTCATTTTAAGAGACAGAAGCAGAGAAGACACAGGCAAAAAGGAGAAGGCCGTGTGAAGTTAGAGATTGGAGTTAGGCAGCCTCAAGCCAAGGAACAGCTGAAGCCACCAGGATGGAACAGTCTCCCTTAGAGCCTTCAGAGGGAGCACAGCCCTGCCAACACCTTGATTTTGGACTTCTGGCCTCCAGAATTGTGAGAGAATAAGTTTCTGTTTTAAGTCACCAAATTTTTCATAATTTGTTAAACAGATCTAGGAAACTAACACAGATTTTGGACCAAAAAGTTGGCTGCTGCTGTAACAAATACTTCAAAATGTAGAAGTAGCTGTGGAGTTGGGCAGAGGCTAGAATAATTTTGAGAAGTTTGGTATTAAAAGCCTAGACTGCCTTGAGGAGACTGCAGAAATCTGGACATTAAGGGTGATTCTGCTGAGGGCTTAGAAGAGATTAAAGGGCATAGTTGAAAAAACTTCTCTCATCATAGAGAATATTTATATCATCCTGAAGAGAATTCCAGTAGAAATATGAACATTGAAGTCTGTTCTGGCCATGGCTTGGAAGGAAATGAGAGACACTATATTGAAATCTAGAAGAAAGGTAACCCTTGTTATGTAGTGATACGATACTGGCTGACTTGTTTTCTACAGTTTGTGGAAAACATCTTGAAAGTGGTGAACTTGGATATGAGCTGAGATGATTTCCAAGCAGTGTTTAAAGTGCTGCTTTGTTTCTCCTCGCTGCTTATATTAAAATGAGAGAAGAAAGAGATAAATTTAAAAAGGAACAGGTAAGGAAAAAGGAACCAACACTTGATGATTTTGGAGGTTCTCAGCCTATCCAGATTGTAAAGGGTGCTACAACTAGGAAACTCAGTGTTGGGAATGTGTGCTCTGGAGAGAAAGACAGGAACCTGGCAGGACAACCTTTTGCTGAACAGGTTAAGCATGTGATTCATGGGTCCCCTCAACCATCTCCCCAGAAGCTTGGTATAAAGAAGATGGGGATATCCAGGAAGGATCTGGGGAGGATCCGTGTAATGATGTGGCTCTTGGTGAAATATACAATAGTCTTACAAAGTTTTGTGGAATGTATTAGAAACACTATCAGCTTGGACCAAAAGAGGCAGACAAGACAAAACGAAAGAAGGCTGTTGGACTTCCAAAATTCTGTAGGCAGGAAATGGACTAATAGAGCTACTTGGCTGTAAACACTGTGCTGCCCTTTCAAGAAAGAAAGAATAACTCTGCAGGCAGAACCATGGCAGGCAGCACAGAGGGTGAAGCATCAGGCCACAGAGAGTTATTCTCAGGCTTTGCAACATAATGGAAATTTGCCCTGCTGCATTTTGAACTTGCCTGTGACCAGTGACCCCTTTATTCCTTCTGTTTTTTTCCTTTGGGAATTAGAGTGTCCATCCTATGCCTGTCTCACCATTGCATTTTGGAAACATAACTTGTTTTCTAGTTTCACAGGTGGACAGGGGAGAATTTTACCCCAGGATGGATCATACCCAGAGTCTCACCCATACATGATTTAGATGATAAAATTTGTAAATGAAGTTGATGATATTTACATGAGATTTTGGACTTAGAATTGATGCTGTAATTGGTTGAGTTTTTGGAGGTTGTTGGCAAGGGGAAATATATTTTATGTAGGGGAGGTGGATTTTGGGGGCTTTTGGGGGCTAGAGGGTGGCTTGAATGATGCCCCCAACAAAAAAAGGGCAGCTTTTAGAATCTTTTGCATTAACTCTGCTCAAACCTTGACTTCAGACTTTTGGTCTCCAGAACTATGAGAGAATAAATTTCTCTTGCTGAATAGGTTAGACCTGTGATTCATGAATCCACTCAACTATCTCAGCAGAAGCCCAGTATAAACATGGTGTTATCCAGGAAAGATGTGTAGAGGATCCTTGGGTAGTGGTGTGGTAGCCCTAGGATAGTAATATATCATTCTGTTACAGTCTTCCTCATTGATACCTTACTTGTGGGCATACCGTATTATTCTATCTTGCCTGATACTTTCCCATGACAAAATTAATAACTTTCTATTATTCTCTCATAACATTTGGCCAGTATTTCTGTAATAATCCTTATTGTAAGGTATCATATATGCTAATCTCTGTTAAAAGGTGAGCTTCAGAGACAAAACTGTTTTTTATTCATGTTTATTTTGCCAAGGCACAGTGCACAAAAGTTAGGTACTCAATAATGCTAATTCAACAAAAGGTACTTTTTATAGGGAAAGGTATACTTTAAGCCACCATCAGAATTACCTCTACAATATACCTTACTTGTGGAAACTAATTTGTCCTTGGAAAATCCAGAGAAGATGCTCAGTGTTACCTCATGTGCCTTATTGTTTTGTTGTGAACAAATCAAAATTGTAGGAGGTCCTTTATTATATACACTAAAATCTTTCTCTCTATACCTTTTATCTACTGATCCTCTCTTTCAGAACCAAATCTGTTTCTGTGTGTGACACATTGTGTGAGAATAGCGGGCCAAAAGCCTGTAGTTTCTTCAACGACTGCACTTCAAAAAATTTATTTTATATGGTTCATTATTCTGCTTTCCTTCAATTTGTTTATGTTTCTCTTAAAATTGTAGGAAAATCAAAGAGGTTGAGAAGAGTTAAGTGTGGAAGTAGAAGAATTGAAGAGCATTGAATAGGTTGAAGGAGCTGAGCAGATA
>NW_026654496.1:0-8714 GCF_009828535.3 Hylobates moloch
GACAAGGCAGCATTAGTCAATAAGGGCAACATGTGTTGTTTTGGGACTATGGTAGCAATGAGATGAGTGCTTATTAAACAATAACATTTTATGTATAAGTATGCAAAGAAGTATAGAGTAATTGAAACGTGATTTTTTTTCTCCCAGAAACTGATCTTGAGATGACATGACTTTAAAAATTACGATCTCTAGAAAGTACAGTTTCTAGAGATTAAAGGAATTTTTATCTTTTGATTTTATTTTATTGGAAAAGAAGATATGGTCTGTTTAAGATAACATAGCATTGAGACTGAAGCTTGAGGGACAACGTTAACTGATCTCCTCAGGTTCATTTAGAAATGGACCACATCAAACAATTGGCTGCTTTCCACAGTCTCTAAACATTTTTACCTATTTCTTTGCAAATACGTAATTTTTAGTTTTATCATTAATGAATGACATGCCTACAGAAATACACACACAAAGCATTCACGTAAAGCTTGATGAATTATTACAAGACAAATATACGTACGTAACCAAGAAGTAAAATCAGCCTCACTTATAACACCAACAATCACTTTCTCCCTCCTTCCCCCATAAAGGTAACCAATGTCTTAAGAGCTAACATTGTACATCACCTTTCTCTTCTTATACAAGCGTTGTATTGTAAAAAATTTAAAACATATACAAAACAAATAAAATAGTATAATAGACCCCATCACTGAGCCTCAACAATTACTAATCAAGTGCCATTTTTGTTTCATCTGTACTTCAACCCATTCACCACATTCCACTTCATTATTTTTTTTCAGTTCTTCTTTTGGTGCGTGTGATATCCTGCCTATTTTTATATCTATTCACATCTCACAGAAAAATGTAGGATTGAAGTGATTTATCAAAAAAGTCAAGGCCCAGAAGCACCGTTACTTCAAATGTCTAGGAATTTACAGAGAAGTGTTTTCTTGTCATTGGATTTTAGATGTGTGTTCTGAAACAGAAGAGTTGCCTGGCATAGACCACGGTCCTGGTTATGGTGATATTTTTAAAATATCACTCAGCAACAAGACTTCAGCAATTCATTCTGGAATCCTGGTTCTCACTTCAAACCACAGTTATACAGTTAGAATTTTCTACTTTATCCCATGTCCTGCTTTGCTTAATCCTTTATTAGTACTGTAACATGAAAATAAGATGATAAAGATGGGCCAGGCATTGCTCAAACCTGCAATCCCAGCTGTTTGTGGGGCCGTGGCAGGAAGATGACTGAAGCCGAGGAGTTTGAGACTAGCCTAGTCAACAATAGGGAGACCCCAACTCTACAAATATATTTTTTTTAAAAAATTAGCTGAGTATGGCAGCACTTGCCTGTGGTCCCAACTACTCCAGAGAATGTGATAGGAGGATTGCCTAAGCCCAGGAGGTGGAGGCTGCAGTGAACTATATTTGCAGCACTGCACTCCAGCCCGGGTAACAGAGCAAGATCTTGTACCAAAAAAAAAGAGAGAAAGGTTGTGAAGATGGAGTAGGGCAATAACATAAAAAATGTATTTGCACAGTTATGAAAAATAGAATAACTCAGAAAAGTTTAAATAGTTTAAATCAGAAAAGAGAAAGACAGAGACAGAGAGAGCCATAGTCAAGGAAAAGAAATAGCAGGTGAAGGAATTGCAATTTTTTCTTCTAGAATTTATCCCATATTCTACTCTTTCCTACTGATTTAAAACTCTGTCTTCATCATTTATTAAATTAAAAAAATTATACTGTTTCCAAAGACAGGTGGCTCAATTTCTAGGCAATTCCTTATCATGCAAACTATAGCAAAGTTATTTACAAACCAGAGCTTCAAGAAATGTTCCTGATATCTAATAGATCTAGACCTCTAACACTATGCTTCTCACACTTTTTATTACCAAGGCTATTATTCAAACCTAGGTCCACATTCATATGCATTTTAGAACTGGCTTATCAATTAATGTGAAAAAATGTTTCATCATTATTGAGGGAGGAATAAGAGGGTACTAATTCATCATAAAATTAATGTCTCTAAAATCAGAGTCTCCCCTAGAATATGGAAAGTCAGCCAAATGTGTTTTGCAGGAACTCTGTTTATACAATCAGGTTGATGTAAAAAAAAAATTTGACTGAAGAATGTATTACAAAATTTATGAGCCAGTATCTGATGTAGTGATTTATTGGGTGGAGATTTAGAACTGTGAGCAGAGAATAGTTACCTATGTACTTGTTTATTGTCCAATCAGAGCAAATGAAAATTCGTTCCGGTGTCCAGGTATCTCTATTCATGTCCAGGAACCATCTCTTCTTCTTTGAAATCCTGCTTATGTTGAAATAATGCCTTTGCACTTCTTTAGTACTATTTATTTAACTCTATTTTACCTCATTACTTATGATGTTGCATCATTTATGGGGCTGTCCATGAATATGGGATTCCAATGACTCTCTCAAAGACATTTTCTTAATAATGATCACAGACACAAGTCTGATAACCACAGCCTGCAAGATTTTGTGAACAAGTTCCTTTCTTGGTTATGTCAAATTGACCTTTTGGAATTTTAAAGCATTAGTATAGAACTACACATCTTCCAACCATGGCTTCTCTTGAGCGCATTAGACTATAATCATCGTATTCCTGGAAAGTGATATCTTTTGATATTGTCAATAGCCCTACCTTCAAAACACCACCAACAAGGCGGAAGACAGATGAAAAAACTGACTGGGGAATCAAGAAAAGTGGTTTCATTCATACAAGACATGTCCCTCATCACATATGGCTTAAGAACCACACAGGAGAATACAATGTTACCATCTTTGCTACCAAAGGAAGCAAGAAAGGGCAAACATTGGACAGGTCAGTCAACACTCCTGAGCAAAGGTCTTTAAAGCCCTTGAAATGGATAAGCCTAGCCACCCATAAAGAACTTCCTGACACATAGCATAGAGCCTGCGGAAGAGCTGAGATGGCCTTTCTGAGTGCCAGCCTTAAGGATACACAAGATAAAAGATGTCTGCCACCACTCTTACCACCTGCAGGGCCATAGATGCTGGCACTGCATCAAAGCATGAACAGATAAAAGCTGACTAAGCTCCACACACATTTCCAAGGCCAAAGGTTGGTAGGGGGTCATTTATATTCCAGAACTTTGTCCCTGTCCTATGTCACCCAGAATCATCATGTCAATACAATTCTAGTAACCAATGTAGTACAATCCCATGAAAAAAATAATGAACTAGCTTCTGAAAGACATTTGCTCGTCAAGCTGTATCCTGCTACTCTGATCCTGGCTGCAGAGCCTGGGATAACTTCATAGGTGCAGCAGCCAGAGCTTCTGAGGATGTCTGGATAATCCCATGGAAAAGAGTGACAAAGAGCATCCCAAACAGGAAAAACAGGAAGTGGATTCATGTAGTTGGGTCTGGGCTGGAATGCCCCATCAAAAGCACTGCCCAGTCCCAGATACTGAAAGAAAATTTGGAAAATTTTAGTGAAGATACTCCAAAGTCTGAACTTGAGAGCAGCAGCCCTACTTGTGCAGGAGTAAGGACAACACTATCTAAAACATTATTTCTGGGCCGGGTGCAGTGGCTCACGCCTGTAATCCTAGCAGTTTGGGAGGCAGAGGTGAGCGGATCACTTGCAGTCAGGAGTTGGAGAGAACAGCCTGGCCAACATGGTGAGACCCTGTCTCCACTGAAAATACAAAAATTAGCCAGGCATGGTATCACACACCTGTAATTCCAGCTACTTGGGAGGCTGAGGCAGGAGAATTGCTGGAACCTGGGAGGCAGAGGTTGCAGCCAGCTGAGGTTGTGTCATTCCACTCCAGACTGGGCGACAGAGTGAGACTTCATCTCAAAATAAATATATTATTTCTTCCCATCTAAAAACAAGAAGTGAGTTTGTCATGCAGATGGTTGGAATAAAGTTTTCCAGGCTGAGAAAATAGCCTATGTATAGGTTTTATACCAAGAATATACCTGGCTAGTAAGAGGAACAGAAAGGCTGCTTATTGTATGAGAGGTGTTCAGAGAAAGAATAGGGCAGCAAGAGTATAGCTGTCAGATATTTAGCAATTATAGTTGTTTTAGATTTTACCCTGAGTGACATAGAGAGCTATTGCAAAGTTTTGAGTAGAGGTGTGAAATGATGTGACTGACTTGTGAATTTAAAAGATACCTCTGAGTGTGGTGTTGAGAATCAAATATGGGACTGGGGGAAATTGAAATAAAAGCAGGAGGAGTAGGTAAGAGGCAACTGCAGTAATCCAGGTAAAAGATAATGGTGGCTTGGAACTGGATGACAGATCTAAAAGTGATTAGAAATAGTTGAATTTGGAATATATGTTGAAGGTTGAGTCTAAGGGATTTTCTGATAGACTGGATTTGTGGTGTGAGATAGACCAAATGTATCATCCACTGAGACAGAAAATGTGATTAGAGTAGGTTTGAGAATGGGGGAAGAATCAGAAGTACATCTTTAGACCTGTTCAGTTCAAGGAATCTATTAGTCATTCAGATGGAAATGACATGAAAGAGATTGGATTTCCAAGTCTTAACTTCAAGACAGAAGTCAGAGCTGGACATATTTACTGATTGGGGACTCTTGGTTATGTTTAGAGAGTCTGACAAGGAAAACTGATTTAAATGTTGCTAATTGATTTAATAAAATTAGAAATAAGAAGCGACCATTAAATGTCATGATACAGGGGTCACTGGTGTCCTTGAGAAAAGCATTTTAAGAAAGCATTAGATATTGAGTATGACTAAAAGGCACTATCAAAGAATGAAAGGAGAGAAGTGGGAGACAAGCATAGGTATCTCTTGAGTTTTGCTACAAAGGAGGAAGAATGGAATAGGATAACAATTGATGAAAGAAGGAGGCTCAATGGAAGGATATTTTTAAAGAAAAGAGAGACTTAAAAATTGCTTCTTTTCTGATGTAACGATCCAATAGAGAAGGAAATGCCAATCAAAGAAGAAACAGGAGAGATTGTTAGACCAATGCCCTTGTGTAAGCAGTAAGAGCATGACCTCAGTCCAGCACACAGCAAAGTGGTTTTCTTGGCTTTGGATAGGGGAACAGATAATTTATGTGTAGTAGCAGGTAGGGAGACAGCATGTAAGTGAATGGATGTTGGCAGATTGCTACAACTTATGTATTTGTAAGAGTCTGGAAGTTCTCTTCTTATCACTTACATTTTCTCAGTAAAATGAGAAGGAATCTCACCTTATGGTTCAATGAATTTGCAGTAGTTTTTACGGCATTTCTCCTTTATATTAAAGCACTCTTCTATTCCTAGTTTGCTATGCATTTAAATCATGACTAGAACTAAATTTTCAAATTCAAATCTATGGATATTCATGATTTATAAACTATTAATAAGAGTAAGCACTTATAAAAAAATGACCAAGATTTATTCCAGAAGTCAAGAGTGTTTTAAAACAAAAAGTCAGGCATTGAGCTGCCAGGTAATATGTTTTATTAGTAAAAGTATTTAATGTGAATTAATTTGGGGGATGTGTAGAATATAGAAGAATTTTTTTTCAATATAACTGACCAGTAACAATTTCAGCATGAATGATCAGAAGAGCTCTTATCTATTAAGTAGAAGATGTAGATTCTAGGCCTACTTCGGACACTATAAAAATTATCAAGCAGATTACAAATATTTGAAGTTAGGGATCTCATTATTATCCTTTCACTTCTTTAATTTTATAATTGAACCTAGAATGTGGCCATCATAAAGTTCTTACATAGACTCAAGTTATCATACTATCAAGGCGTTTTCTTCTTTTCTGACATAAGGCAGGCTGAAGACATGTAAAATGAACCTAGGTATTTAACCCTAAAATATTATGGCTTTTCTAATTTTTAATTTCTTTTTTGAGATAGTCTCTTGCTCTGTCACCAAGGCTGGAAGGAGTGCAGTGGTACAATCACAGCTCACTGCAGCCTCAGACTCCTGGGCTCAAGTGGTCCTCCTGTCTCAGCCTCCTGAGTAGCTGGGACTACAGGCACACACCACCACATACAGCTATTTTATTTTTTGTATTTTTGTAGAGACAGGGTCTCACTCTGTTTCCCACGCTGGTCTTGAAATCCTGGACTCATTAAAGCCATCTTCCCTCCTTTGCCTCCCAAAGTGCTGGGATTACAGGCATGAGTCACTGAGCTGAGCCCTAATTCTAAAATATTGTTAAGCAGGCAATAAAACCTATGTTCTACTCTTGGCATAGCAAAAGTTAAATGGAAGCCATATGCAAAGAATTTTGATGCTAAGTTTCTGAAGTCATCTGTAAGACCTTGATGGGTGGGGGTTTTACTTATTTATTTATTTGTTTCTTTTTTGTTTTATTTTTATAGATTTTAGAGGTACAGTGCAGTTTTCTTACATGGATATATTATGAGGTGGTGAAGTCTGGGCTTTTATTGTACCCATTGTTCAAATTGTGAACATTGTAACCAATAGGTTTTTTTTTTTTTTTAGTATTCCATGGTGTATTGGTATACACACATATGCACACAGCATATTTTCTTTATCCAATCATTTGTTGATGGACACTTATGTGGTTTGGCTCTGCGTCTCCACCCAAATATCATCTCAAATTGTAATTCCCAATGTTGGGAGAGGGACCTGGTGGGAGGTGACTGGCTCATGGAGGTGGATTTCTGCATTGCTCTTCTCATAATGATGAGTGAGTTTTCCCAAGATCTGGTTGTTTAAAAGTGTGTAGCACTTCCCCCTTCACTCTCTCTTTTGATGTGAAGTAGTGAAGGTGTGCTTGCTTCCCCTTTGCCTTCCACCATGATTAAAAATTTCCTGAGGCCTCACAGCCATGATTCTTGTACAGCCTGTGAAATTATGAGTCAATTAAACCTCTTTACTTCATAAATGACCCAGCCTCAGGCAGTTCTTCATAGCAATGGGAGAACAGACTAACACAGAAAATTGGTACCAGGAGTAGGGCATTGCTATAAAGATACCTGAAACTCTAAAACTGGGTAATGGGCAGAGATTGGAACAGTTTTGAGGGCTTAGAAAAAAACAGGAAGATGAGGGAAAGTTTGGAACTTCCTAAAGACTTGTTGAATAGTTGTGACCAAAATGCTGATAGTGATATGGACAGTGAAGTCCAGGCTGAGGTGGTCTCAGATGGAGATGAGGAACTTATTGGGGAGTAGAGTAAAGGTTGTGTTTTGCTATGTTTTATCAAGAAGACTGGCAGCATTGTGCCCCTGTTCTAGAGATCTATTAAACTTTGAATTTGAGAGAGATGATTTAGAGATCTGATAGTTTTTAAAAGGGGTGTTTCCCTGTACAAGCTCTCTTTTCTTGTCTGCCACCATGTGAGACATGCATTTTACCTTCTGCCATGATCGTGAGGCTTCTCCAGCCACGTGGAACTGTACGTCCATTAAACCTCTTCCTTTTTTAAGTTGTCCAGTCTTGGGTATGTCTTTATCAACAGCATAAAAACAGACCAATTCAGGATGTAATTATTATTGTCACTTTAATTTCCATAAACTCAATAAACTGATGATTAAAAAGTAATAGCCTTCTTTGATCAAAGCCCTGCCTACCTTTCTTATCCCACCTTGAACTGCATTTCCCCTTGTCCACTGTGCACTGATTTTTGGACCTTCTTTTCTTCAGGCCAGTGCCTGCCTTAGCGTTTCTGGACAACCTTTTTTCTTTTGCCTAGAATGCACATCCAACTGAAATGGTTAAAGTTTCTTCTATCTCATCGTTGAAATCTCATTTTAGAAATTCCTCTCAGAAAAGCCCCCATGTCCACCTAACTAGAATTAGAACTAGTCATGCAACACCACTTCATTACAATTTTCTGAGATTCAATTATCGCTATAATTTTATTTTCATTTCTATATGTCATCTCCTGAACTAAAATGTAAGCTCCAAGACATGATGAAAACATAGGGATGTCTTATTTAACACTGTATACCCAGTTGCTGGAAGAGGATCTGAAACTTTTTACAAACTCAGCAAATATTCTTCAGTGAATAAATGAACCTAGTAATTATTTCATATAATTGGCAATTTCACATATGTATTTTAATTTTAAAATAAACATTTTTATTTAAATATTGTTTTTTCCAAATATTGTAACTGATCCTATAATTATTATTATATGTGTGTAAGTGTGTGTGTGTGTATATATATACCTTTTTTTTTTGATGGAGTCTAGCTCTGTTACCCAGGCTGGAGTGCAATGGTGTGGTCTCAGCTCACTGTAAACTCTGCCTCCTGGGTTCAAGCTATTCTCCTGCCTCAGCCTCCAGAGTAGCTGGGATTAGAGATGCCTGCCACCACACTGGATAATTTTTGTATTTTTAGTAGAGATGGGGTTTCACCATGTTGGCCAGGCTGTTCTCGATCTCCAGACCTCGTGATCTGCCCGC
This sequence comes from Hylobates moloch, assembly GCF_009828535.3. Classification (NCBI taxonomy): domain Eukaryota; kingdom Metazoa; phylum Chordata; class Mammalia; order Primates; family Hylobatidae; genus Hylobates; species Hylobates moloch. Next base: position 8,414 of record NW_026654496.1, read on the forward strand.
TCTGGCCTCCCAAAGTGCTAAGATTACAGGTGTGAGCCACCACGCCAGCCTATATATTTGTTTTAATAAGAAAACAGAATGGTAAACATTGCTATGACCTTAGGCATCCCATCTACTTCATCAAGGGAGGCAGTTTAAAACAGAATTAGTGTCTTTCTATTGAAAGCTTTTTCACAGTAGGATCTGGGAGAAAATAAACATCCTTTGGATTTGGAAATTTAAATCTCAAATCTCAGCAAAACCATTCTTTCACAGTTAATAAAATAGATGTATACAGTTGCTCTGGTCCCATAAAGAACAT
>NW_026654497.1:0-8712 GCF_009828535.3 Hylobates moloch
GAACTAGAAATACCATTTGACCCAGCCATCCCATTACTGGGTATATACCCAAAGGACTATAAATCATGCTGCTATAAAGACACATGCACACGTATGTTTATTGCGGCACTATTCACAATAGCAAAGAGTTGGAACCAACCCAAATGTCCAACAACGATAGACTGGATTAAGAAAATGTGGCACATATACACCATGGAATACTATGCAGCCATAAAAAATGATGAGTTCGTGTCCTTTGTAGGGACATGGATGAAACTGGAAAACATCATTCTCAGTAAACTATCGCAAGGACAAAAAACCAAACACCGCATGTTCTCACTCATAGGTGGGAATTGAACAACGAGAACTCATGGACACAGGAAGGGGAACATCACACTCCGGGGACTGTTGTGGGGTGGGGGGAGGGGGGAGGGACAGCATTAGGAGATATACCTAATGCTAAATGACGAGCTAATGGGTGCAGGAAATCAACATGGCACATGGATACATATGTAACAAACCTGCACATTGTGCACATGTACCCTAAAACCTAAAGTATAAAAAAAAAAAAAAAAAAGTGCTATCTTTGGGTGAAAGTCCCCCTTCTTAAAAGCCAGGGGTCATTGTCCTAACCAGTCAAGCTTTTGAATCAGAATCCAGAAATGGAACAAAATCCATTTGTTTTTGTTTTTGTTTTGAGACAGGGTCTCAGTCCAAGGTTGGAGTTCTGTGGCATAATCAAAACTTACTGTAACCTTGAATTCCTGGGCTCAAGCAATTCAACCATTTCAGCCTCCCAAGTAGGCAGGACTACAAGTGTGTGCCACCACACTTGGCTAACTTTTTCTTTTTCTTTTCTAAGAGACAGGGTCCTGCTGTGTCACCCAGGATGATCTTGAGCTCCTGGTCTCAAGCTATTCCCCCTACAGGCATGAGCTACTGTGCCTAGCCTGGAACAAAATTCTTAGCAGAAAGGAAAAGGTAACTTATTTCTAGAATTAGAGGGTTAATGGCAGGATTCAAGTCCTCTGCTAATAAGAAGAGTTAGCATTTATTGGCTGCCTAGTATGTGCCTGTCCCTGTTCAAAATACTTCACATGGGTCAGTAGCAGTGAGTGGCTTGGGGATGGGCTGAGAGGATAGGGAGTACCTCTGTAGATTAAGTGAAGCAGCTTCTCTGCATATCTGCTGGAGTTCTCCCTGGTTTAGTCTTCCTTCTCTGTTTCATTAGCTCCTATTTGCAATCTCTTATCTTCAATGTTGCTATAGTTTCTCTAGGGTATTGTTGGGTCAGTTAACCATCAATTCAATAGTCAAATAACTGTTTTTTTTTAATTAAGCAACTTCATTGTGCCAGGTTTTTATGTTGTAAAAGTAAGGGACATAGATATTGAGTAGACATGGAGCTAAGCATCTGATTGGGGACAAGATACATAGCTCATTTCAATACAATGTGATGAGTGTCACCAAAGGGATTATGGCAGGTGCCTTAGAAGCATGGCATCTTGAGAACAATGCCTCAGAAAACCAGCAGACCTAAATAAGTGAAAAAAAATGGGGAAGATTGCAAGGATTTGGCGTTCCAGGTAGTGGGAACAGCATGATCACAGGCATGGGAATGTAGAATTTTGATGCATGTGGGAAATCCTAAATTGTAGCCTGAAGTGTAATCTGGGGAATGGCTCTCCATTTCACTCAGGACAAAGTCCAAACTCCTTAGCTGTGTGTATGATGTCTTTCATGATCTGGCCCTAGCTTCATTTCTTAGCACCTCTTCCACCCACCCTCTATTCTTGCACCATATTGAACTACCTGCAGTGACCAATGCAGTGCCTGGCACATAGTAGTTTTTCAATACACGTTTGTTGAATGAATAAATGAGTGGCAGAAGAAAAGCATGGAAAGGCAGGCAGTGGCCGAACCATGGAGGACTCTGCTTGGAGTGTCCAAACCGAGGAGGTTTATGCATCTAGACAAGGCTGCCTGTCTCAGAGGACCCTATGTATTCATCAAAGAATTCAGTTTCTGGGTCTTCAATATTCAGGCTTCTGCTGGAGTGGACTTTGTGTCTTCGAATTCTCTGTCTTGTCCCTCCAACTAGATTGTGACTCTTTGAGGGCAGAGACCATGTCCAATGTCCCATCCAGTGTTGGACATCAGTACATGTTGAACTAAATCTGTTTGTAGAAAGAGCTGGAATTGCCTGTTTACATCTCCACAGAAAGGGGAAACATGGGATTTGATCTAGGGTTGCCTGTCTGAGCATTAGAATAACCACAAAAGCTGAATTTAGAAGTCAGTCTCCCCTGCTGCTGGCTCAACCACGACGGCAGGGTGGATCTCCTGGAGCTGGCCACACCAGCGTGGTCACATCTTCTCCCCAGCAAGTGGTGCAAAGCTCTTGGGCGGTGAAGGGTAGAATAGGCCCTGTGAGGTTCACGGGCAGCGAGGCACTTTCCTCTACCAGCCAGACTGAGATCAGTGAGCTGGAGGCAGAAGGATGGAGAGAGCTTTTTGTCTTCTTCTTCAAGTTCCACGGCAGAGAAAGCAAGATACTTCACTTCCCTAAGATTGGTTCCCTAAAAGATGGTGAGATGTGGGTGGAAAGCCCTCAGAACGCCAACAGCAGGAAGCAGAGGAACATATCAGTTGCACTGCTTGTTAACCACTAGCATTGACTATTTACTATATATGAGCTCCGCCTTCAGTGAGATGAGACACAGACATGTGACATATGTACACAGATGGGAGAGAGAGCAACACACCTGAAAGCAAATAGGAAACAGCTCAGAATGAGGAGCTTCCTGGAAATAAGCACTACATAGAGGCAGAATAGTAGAGGAGTTAAGAACACCAAGTTGGTGTTAGGCAAATCCGAGCTTGGTTTGAATCTGAACTCTACCACATACTGTGGGATTATGAGCTGGTTACTTTACCTTTGAGCCTTGGTTTTCCCATCTGTAAAACAGAGATAATGTTGCTGACCTATTTTGTAGTTGTGAAGACTCCATGAGATAATGGGTGTACAGCATGGTGGTTAGGAGTGCAGCCTCTAGAATTAGACTCCCTGGACCCAGACCTCGACTCCCGTCACTTCCTAGCTGTGGTCTTGGGGAAGTTACTTAAATCTCGGGCTCCAATTTCCCATTCTCACAATCAGGATAACAACAGTACCTACACCATTGGTTTGACATGAGGCTTAATTTTATTTCATGTAAAGCTCTTAGAATAATCTTGGAATATAGGAAGAGCTCAATAAATCTTAGATGTTTCTGACTGCATATAGCCTCCTGTTTGACTCCATGAATTGAAGCTATTATAATAATCAGAGAAGATGTAGATCAATCAGTGTCATCACAAAAGCTCGGGTAAAAGAGGCCTAGAAGGGGGGCGGAAACCAGAGAGAAGAGGGGACATCTGACGGGGAATGGATTAAGCAAAAGCTTTGGAAATCAGAACAGCGAGGCTGGCCTGACCAGAAGATGTGCCAGGGTGGAGTTGAATGGCTGGGTCTTGGTTAAAATTAAGAAAATTTCTTTAAAATATCCCGTTTCTACAACATGGTGCAAATAACTATAGCTACCCCTTCCTGGGTGTTTGCATTGTGCTAAATGCTTCATATTTTAAAAATCTCCTTTACTTCTCACAGCTATCCCCTGTGAAGAATAGTAGCTCTTATCATTCTCGGATTATTTTATTTCAGTGAGAAATTCAGCTCAGAGCTAAATACTTGTTCAAGATCTCCCTGCTAGCGAGAGGCAGGACTAAGATTTGAACCCAGATTTGTTGAACCCATTCTGGGGCTCTCTGAGTCAGGAACAGTCCCACCACAGAGGAGTTGCTACAGAGCCAAAGTTCTCATGAGGCCAAAGTTCTGGGGGAATCTGCCTTGGAAGCTCTCAGACCCTTGCTGTATGTGGAACAGAAAGGCCACTAACAGCTGCCCTTTGCGCTGGAGAGTTGGACTCCAAGTTTCATTCCCAGCTAGTTGGTGCCAGTGTCTAAGTCAAGTGCGAGTCAGACCTTTGACCTATCTAGTGAATAAGCCCCAGAGAGTTCCAGGATGGCACCCACAAGGCAGGACTGCTGCCTGCCTTTGCATCATCACTGGGCCCTCGCATCCCCAGCCCTGCAGGAGGTACACATTCATGGTCTGTCAGCCGTCACACAGTACAGCTTCCCACCACACCTGATTTGAAGCAGCATCTGAAATGAGGCTGGGAACAATGCTGTGGAGGCAATTCCAAGTCATTTCAAAGAAGGATCTAGCTCTTTCCTCTTCCTTTCAGAGAAGCAGATTTGTAGCTGTCCCTACCGAATACTCCTTCTGTATAAAACCGACTTGAAGCTGCCTCCATTCAGTGTTGGCTGACCATTCCTGCTTTTAAGAGGTCGAGGCCATCCTGGTCAACATGGTAAAACCCTGTCTCTACTAAAAATACAAAAATTAGCTGGGTGTGGTGGTGTGCACCTGTAGTCCCACTACTCAGGAGGCTGAGGCAACAGAATCGCTTGAAACCAGGAGGTGGAGGTTGCAGTGAGCGGAGATTGTGCCACCGCACTCCAGCCTGGTGACAGAGCAAGACTCTGTCTCAAAAAAAAAAGAGTCCAGAGTAGAAAAATACTTGAATTATTAACACAAAAGAAACGAAAACCTATGTGCACACAAAAACCTATATACTATTTATTTATTTTATTTTTTTTAGACAGTTTCACTCTGTCACCCAGGCTGGAGTGCAGTGGTGCGATCTCAGCTCACTGCAACCTCTGCCTCCCGGGGTCAGGTGATCCTCGTGCCTCAGCCTCCTGAGTAGCTGGGATTACAGGCACCCCCCCACCATGCCAGCCAATTTTTTTGTATTTTCAGAAGAGACAGGGTTTCACCATGTTGGTCGGGCTGGTTTTGAACTCCTGACCTCAAGTGATCCGCCCACCTCAGCCTCCCAAAGTGCTGGGATTATAGGCGTGAGCCACTGTGCCTGGCCAAACCTATACGCAAGTGTTTATGGCAGCTTTATTCACAATCTCCAGAAGCTGGAAGCATCCCAGTGTCCTCCAACAGGCCAACAATCAATGGAACACTACTCAGCAACAAAAAGTATCGATCGTTGATCCATGCAACATGGGCCAACCCCAAGTGCATTCATTATGTTGAGGGAAGGAAACCGGACTCAAAAGGCCATACACGAATTCCATTTATATGACATTATGGAAAAGGAAAGTGACGGGGTGGGAGAGCAGACCCGGGGTTGCCCAGGGTTAAGGGTTGGGGAGCTTTGCCTACAAAGGGACAGCACAGGGGAGTCTTTTTGGGGGGATGACAGTTTTGTATCTTGTTGTGATGGTTGCATGACAGAACTGTACACCAGAGTGAATTTCATAGTATGTTAATTTTAAAGTCAAGTGACCGGGCTGGGCATGGTGGCTCACGCCTGTAATCCCAGCACTTTGGGAGGCTGAGGTGGGTGGATCACCTGAGGTCAGGAGTTCAAAACCAGCCTGGCCAACATGGTGAAACCCCGTCTCTACTAAAAATACAAAAAATTAGCCAGGCATGGTGGTGCATGCCTGTAATCCCAGCTTCTTGGGAGGCTGAGGCAGGAGAACTGCTTGAACCTGGGAGGTGGAGGTTGCAGTGAGCCGAAATCGCACCATTGCACTCCAGCCTGGGCAACAAGAGTGAAACTCTGTCTTAAAAAAAAAAAAAAAAAAAAAAAAAAACCAAGCAACTGTTGAAGGTTTCAGGAAAAAATTGTGGTGAGGTGGGGAAGCAGGGAACCACATTTAGATACAAGTTAATTTCGATGCATCCCCGAGTGCATAAAGGCTCACTGTATTCAGTAACAAATGAGCTTGCTGTTCTCAAAATACATCTGATAAAACTGGAGTTTGTTGGACTTTAGCTGAGTAAAGAAGAGAGGTCACAGGTATGTCTGGTGTAAGAAATTACAGACCTGCTTCTAAGAAATTACAGTCTGTGCTAGAACCAAACCCTTCAAGTTCCATGAGCCATTATCTGAAACGATCAGTGTCTGATTACATCCTAGGAAAGTCCATAGAAATGCTGCCTTCAGTGGAATCCTGTCCCACGGGGAATGCCCGACTTACACGATGCACCCCCAAGGCTGTCTGTGAAACTTACTTGGATCAACTTTAAGATCAGTGCTTGGGGTGGAGCCAAGATGGCCGAATAGGAACAGCTCCGGTCTCCAGCTCCCAGCCCGAGCGACACAGAAGACGGGTGATTTCTGCATTTCTGCTTGAGGTACTGGTTTCATCTCACTAGGGAGTGCCTAACAGCGGGTGCAGGACAGTCGGTGAAGCGCACTGTGCGCGAGCCGAAGCAGGGCGAGGCATTGCCTCACTCGGGAAGCGCAAGGGGTCAGGGAGTTCCCTTTCCTAGTCAAAGAAAGGGGAAACAGACGGCACCTGGAATATTGGGTCAGTCCCATCCTAATACTGCGCTTTTCCAATGGGCCTGGAAAACGGCACACTAGGAGATTGTGTCCCGCACCTGGCTCGGAGGGTCCTATGCCCACGGAGTCTCGCTGATTGCTAGCACAGCAGTCTGAGATCAAGCTGCAAGGCAGCAGCGAGGCTGGGGGAGGGGCGCCCGCCATTGCCCAGGCTTGCTTAGGTAAACAAAGCAGCCAGGAAGCTCGAACTGGGTGGAGCCCACCACAGCTCAAGGAGGCCTGCCTGCCTCTGTAGGCTCCACCTCTGGGGGCAGGGCACAGACAAACAAAAACTCAGCAAGAACCTCCACAGACTTAAATGTCCCTGTCTGACTGACAGCTTTGAAGAGAGTAGTGGTTCTCCCAGCACGCAGCTGGAGATCTGAGAACAGACAGACTGCCTCCTAAAGTGGGTCCCTCACCCCTGAGCAGCCTAACTGGGAGGCACCCCCCAGTAGGGTCAGACTGACACCTCATTCAACCGGGTACTCCTCTGAGACAAAACTTTCAGAGGAACTATCAGACAGCTGAATTGGTGGTCTCACGAAAATCCGCTGTTCTGCAGCCACCGCTGCTGACACCCAGCCAAACAGGGTCTGGAGTGGACCTCTAGTAAACTCCAACAGACCTGCAGCTGAGGGTCCTGTCTGGTAGAAGGAAAACTAACAAACAGAAAGGACATCCACACAAAAAACCCATCTGTACATCACCATCATCAAAGAAAAAAGTAGATAAAACCACAAAGATGGGGAAAAAACAGAGCAGAAAAACTGGAAACTCTAAAAAACAGAGCACCTCTCCTCCTCCAAAGGAACGCAGCTCCTCACCAGCAACGGAACAAAGCTGGATGGAGGATGACTTTGATGAGTTGAGAGAAGAAGGCTTCAGATGATCAAACTACTCTGAGCTACGAGAGGAAATTCAGAACAATAGCAAAGAAGTTAAACACTTTGAAAAAAAATTAGAAGGATGGATAACTAGAATAACCAATGGAGAGAAGGGCTTAAAGGAGCTGATGGAGCTGAAAGCCAAGTTTCGAGAACTACGCGAAGATTGCAGAAGCCTCAGTAGCAGATGCGATCAACTGGAAGAAAGGGTATCGCTGATGGAAGATGAAATGAATGAAATGAAGAGAGAAGGGAAGTTTAGAGAAAAAAGAATAAAAAGAAATGAACAAAGCCTCCAAGAAATTTGGGACTATGTGAAAAGACCAAACCTACGTCTGATTGGTGTACCTGCAAATGATGGGGAGAATGGAACCAAGTTGGAAAACACTCTGCAAGATATTATCCAGGAGAACTTCCCCAATCTAGCAAGGCAGGCCAGCGTTCAGATTCAGGAAATACAGAGAACGCCACAAAGATACTCCTCGAGAAGAGCAACTCCAAGACACATAATTGTCAGATTCACCAAAGTTGAAATGAAGGAAAAAATGTTAAGGGCAGCCAGAGAGAAAGGTCGGGTTACCCACAAAGGGAAGCCCATCAGGCTAACAGCTGATCTCTCGGCAGAAACTCTACAAGCCAGAAGAGAGTGGGGGCCGATATTCAACATTCTTAAAGAAAAGAATTTTCAACCCAGAATTTGCTATCCCGCCAAACTAAGCTTCATAAGTGAAGGAGAAATAAAATACTTTACAGACAAGCAAACGCTGAGTGATTTTGTCACCACCAGGCCTGCCCTAAAAGAGCTCCTGAAGGAAGCACTAAACATGGAAAGGAACAACCGGTTCCAGCCACTGCAAAAACATGCCAAATTGTAAAGACCATCGAGGCTAGGAAGAAACTATAGCAACTAATGAGCAAAATAACCAACTAACATCATAATGACAGGATCAGATTCACACATAACAATATTAACGTTAAATGTAAATGGGCTAAATGCTCCAATCAAAAGACACAGACTGGCAAACTGGATAAGGAGTCAGGACCCATCAGTGTGCTGTATTCAGGAAACCCATCTCACGTGCAGAGACACACATAGACTCAAAATAAAGGGATAGAGGAAGATCTATCAAGCAACTGGAAAACAAAAAAAGGCAGGGGTTGCAATCCTAGTCTCTGATAAAATAGACTTTGAACCAACAAAGATCAAAAGAGACAAAGAAGGCCATTACATAATGGTTAAGGGATCAATTCAACAAGAAGAGCTAACTATCCTAAATATATATGCACCCAACACAGGAGCACCCAGATTCATAAAGCAAGTCCTCAGTGACCTACAAAGGGACTTAAACTCCCACACAATAATAATGGGAGATTTTAACACCCCACTGTCA
>NW_026654498.1:0-8712 GCF_009828535.3 Hylobates moloch
AAAAAAATCAGCAACTCTTCTTGGATCCATAAGCTAGTGGAGGACACAGGGCAAATGGCTGCCCCCAAGATTGGAGAGACAGATAGGAAATACAGGGAGTTACAGCTTACGAGAGTAGACTCATGAGCAGAGACCACCTTGGGAACTGGTTTTGTGGTAGGGAAATATGAACTGTAATTGACAAATGTTGGAGACTCAGTGTGGACAAGCTAGGAGTTAAAAACTGCAAGCAGACCCAGTCATCAGGTGACCACGCCCCCAACCACTTTCACGAATTTTACCTCCAAGAGCCCTACCAAGTTCTCACAGTAGATAATGGAGAAAAATCCTCTCATTCTCTGGCAGAAGGAAAGGAAAAGTTACCATTTTGAAATATGCCAGAGCACTCTGTTCTTCTTCACAAGGCCCGGCCTCAGGGGAAACTACTTAACCAGACCCTCACCTACTGGGGTATGACCAGAGACTAACTGACCCAGAGGAAGGGAAACAATCAACTTTAGTCGGCTCTAGCTTTCCACATGGGAGAAAACAATACTGAACTCCAGCCCACTCTAGCCATCCTGTCCCACCTATGGGAAAAGAAAAAAAATGGAGAAACACAGTCCAAAGCATATGCTCACCAAAGGACTGAGACCTAATCTTAGGTCTATAGAACGTCTCCTCCACACATACACACCTCTCCACCACATCACTAAAGGCCTGTTTACAGCAGCTCCTTTTACCTGCTACATCATGTCTGGCTATTAAGAAAAAATTACAAGGCCTACTAAAAGGCAAAAGACACAACTTGAAAAGATAGAGTAAGCATCAGAACCAGGCATGGCAGGGATGTTGGAATTCTCAGATTGAAAATTTAGAACAATATGATGAATTTGCTAAGGACTGTAATGAATAAAGTAGACAGCATGCAAGAACAGATGGGTGATGTAAGCAGAGAAATGAAAATCCTAAGGGAGGCCAAGGCAGGCAGATCACGAGGTCAGGAGATCGAGACCATCCTGGCTAACACGGTGAAACCCTGTCTCTACTAAAAATACAAAAAATTAGCCAGGCGAGGTGGTGGGCGCCTGTAGTCCCAGCTACTCAGGAGGCTGAGGCAGGAGAATGGCATGAACCCCAGGGGGCGGAGCCTGCAGTGAGCCGAAATTGCGCCACTGCACTCCAGCCTGGGTGACAGCGAGACTCCGTCTCAAAAAAACCTGAGTAGCTGGGACTACAGGCGCCTATATAGAGATCAAAAGCACTCTAACAGAAATGAAGAATCCCTTCGATGGGCTTATTGGTAGACTGAACATGGCTGAGAAAAGAATTTCTGAGCTTGAGGATAACTTGAAAGAAACCTCCAAAACTGAAAAACAAAGCGAATCAAGACTGAAAAAAGCAGAATAAAGTATCCAAGAACCGTGGAACAACTACCAGAGTTTTAACATGTGTAATGAGCATATCAGAAAGATAAGAAAAAAGGAACAAAAGAAATATTTGAAACGGTAGCGATGGAAAATTTCCACCAAATGAATATCAGATCCAAACAACAAATCCTAACAATCCCAGAGAACACCAAACAGTAAAAATGCCAAAAAATACCCTCCATATAGGCATATCATTTTCAAACCACGAAAATTTAAACATAAAGAAAACATTCTGAAAGAAGCCAGAGGAAAAATACAGCTAACCTATAGAAAAACAAAGATAAGAATGACATTGGACTTCTCAGAAATCAGGCAAGCAAAAAGAGTGGAGTGAAATATTTAGTGTTGAGAGAGAGAGAGAGAAAAAAAGCTAGAATTCTGTACCCTGTGAAATTATCCTTCAAAAGTGAAAGAGTAATAAAGACTTTCTCAGACAAACAAAAATTGAGAAGTTTTTTTGCCAGTAGACCTGCTTTGCAAAACTGTTAAAAGAACTTCTTTAGAGGGAAAGAAAATATGTCAGAAATTTGGAGTCACATAAAGAAAGGAAGAGCATCAAAGATAAAGTAAGTGGAGATAAAATAAAAACCTGTGGCCAGGTGCGGTGGCTCACACCTGTAATCCCAGCACTTTGGGAAGCCGAGGCTGGTGGATCACTTGAGGTCAAGAGTTTGAGACCAGCCTGAACAACAACATGGTGAAACCCCATCTCTACTAAAAATACAAAAAACTTAGCCACGTGTGGTGGCACGTGTCTGTAATCCCAGCTACTTGGGAGGCTGAGACAGGAGAATCACTTGAACCCAGGAGGTGGAGGTTGCAGTGAGCTGAGATCGTGCCATTGCACTCCAGCCTGGGTAACAGAATGAGACTTCGTCTCCAAACAAACAAACAAACAAACTCCCCCAGATTTTTATTTGTATTTATTTTCAATTGATCTAACAGAAACTGTTGAAAATAATAATAATGTATTTGATGATGTATGCTTATGAATATCTTATATATGTACATACACATATATATTATTATGCATTTTATATATAAGTAGAATTAATAAAAGCAATGAAACCAGAAACAGGAACGAGGAATGTGGATTATTTTGTTATAATAAGGTAGTCGCATGCCCCATGAAGTGGAATACTGTTATTTGAAAGTGGACTTGGATTCAGCGTAAGTGTATATTGTAAAGTCTAGGGCAACCACTAAAACAAGTAAAAAAAAGAAGTATAGATGATATGCTAAGAAAGGAGAGTAAACACAGTCATATAAAATGTTCACCTAAAACTACAAAAGGCAGGAAAAGAGTGAACAACAAAAATAGGAACAAAGAACAAGGGCAACAAATATTAACAGAAAACAGTAACCAATATGGTAGACATTAATCCAACTATATAAAAATATCACTTTAAACATCAATGATCCAAATCCACCAAATAAAAGAGACAGAGTGGTGTTAGTAAACAAGCCCATCTCTATATTGTCCACAAGAAACCCACTTTAAAGATAAAGACATATATAAATTAAAATTAAGTGAATGGAGAAAAGTATATCATGCTAACAAATCAAAAGAAAGCAGCGTAGCTATATCAAAGACAAAGAAGGCATTGTATAGGGTCAGTTCTAAAAGAATACATAACAATCCTTAGCGTGCATACATCTAACAACAGGGTACCAAACTATGCGAGACAAAAGCTGATAGAACTGCAAGGAGAAATAGATAAATTCACTATCATGGGTGGAGACTTTAAAACCCCTCTATCATAAATGGACAGATCCAACAGGCAAAAAATCAATAAAGATGACATACTTGATATCATCAATCAATTGAATATATGTATAGGCTACTTCATCCAACACCGGCAGAATGTCCATTCTTCTCAAGGTTACATAGAACATTCAGCAAGATAAATCACATTCTGGGCCCTAAAACAAACTTAACAAATTTAAGCAAATAGAAATCATACAATGTCTGCTCTCAGACCACAATGGAATTAAACTAAAACTCAGTAACATTCAGATAATTGGAAAATTTCCAAATATGTGGACATTAACACACTTCTAAATAACATGAGTCCATGAAGATATCTCAAGAGAAATTTCAAAATGTTTGGAACTAAATGAAAAGGAGAACATGACTTATCAAAATTTGTGGAATGCAACAAAACAGTCCTTAGAGGGAAATTTAATGAATATACTAGGAAAGAAGAAAGATCTAAAATCAATTGTCTAAGTTTTCACTTTAGGAAATTAGGGAAGAAAAAGAGCAAATTAAATTCAAAGTAAGTAGAAGTAAAGAAATCATAAGATTAAAGGCAGAAATCAATGAAATGGAAAATAAGAAATTTATAATAGAGAAGACCAATAAAGCAAAAAACTGGTTCTTTGGAAAGATCAACAAAATTAATAAGCCTCTAGCCAGGTTAACTATGAAAAAAAAGAAAGAGGGCACAAATTATTACTATCAGAAATGAAATAAGGGACTTCACTGCAGTCCAGGAGCAACCAAGATGCGGCAGTTCTTTGTCAAGGCATTTTCAGTTTACATGCTACTACATTTTTCCTTCATATTGCACATTTTAAATGTAAACTCAAACATATTCCTTTGACTAACCATTTTTTCCAGTTTTCTTTACAAATCACTAAGCAGTTTTTATTGGTTTTAAATGAGTTTTTACATTTCAACTCTCTTATAATTATTAAATAATCCATCTTACTTCCCTCTACATACTTGATGATTTTTATTTATCTGCCAAAGACATAAAGAAAGAATGTTAGGTCATTTGTACCAGAGACTTTGAGCCAGGACTCAGAATTGCTCATTCTTGATGGCTGTGCTGAGATCACTTCCCCAGTCCTAGTTTGAAGATAAAGTTACTTTGTTACCTTGGATTATGGTTTATATTAGGTTAATGTCCCTCCTTTTTCTGATTTATATGATGAAGTGATTGCTTAAAGATGGCAGGTCTTCCAGAGTCCTGATCTTGACAAATGGTACCACTCCATCATTTAAGGCAGAACCTTGGGAGTCACCCAAGACCATTTCCTCTCCCTTACCACCCATATGTTCAATTAATCTCCAAGGCCTGCTGATTTTTTAAAAATAAAATTATAATATGTTTCTGGCCTATAGAAAATCAGAGCGCATAATATTAACAACATCATTGAACCAACCCTCACGTTTGTGAAATGGTAACATTTTTAATATATATATGTGTGTGTGTATATATATATACACATATATATACACACATTATATATGTGTGTGTATACATGTATACACACACACACACACACATATATACCTACACACACACACTTTGTTTTTTAAAGTAAATAGAACATTATAGACAAAGTTGAAGCCCCCAATTCTAATTTTTGGTGTTTATAATTTTCATAATGTTTGTACAATTATTATAGAGAAGCCCCCAATTCTAATTTTGGTATTTATAATTTTCGTGGTGTTTGTACTGTTATTATAGAGAGTATTGGGCTGCATGTTTACATGTTAACATTTTATAGTGCATGCATCCATCTGCAGCTTGTTTTTTATCTCACTTAACATTGGTCTTGAGATTATTCAAGAACTAGACACTTAAGTCTAGTTCATTCTCTTAAACAGATGTATAGTGTTCCATTATATAAATAATGATGTCATTTATTGATACCCTTGTTAATTGACATTTGGATTATTTCTAGTTTTTTGCTATTACAAACACTGCTGCAATAAATCTCCATGTGCCTGTCTCCTTGTGCAAGCGTATATATGAGAGCTTCTCTGGGGCACAGTGGACTGTGGTGTGCCAAGATTTTTATCTCCTCCACTGATGGGACAGTGGGTGGGGCCAGAGATACAGAGTGGAGTCTACCATTTTTATAGTGTCTACTATGGGGTCAGACACCATCTGTAAATGACCTTGCTTTACATAAATTAACTCAGTCAATATCCATGATAACGCTGTGGGAAAGACACCAATGTTATCTCCGTTTTACAGACAAAGAAGCTGAAGCACAGGAAGCAATTAAATAACTTGACCAGAGTGAGCCATTTTTAAGTGTCAGAAGCAGACTGCGGTGCTCCTCTAGGTAAGTACCCGGGAATGAAATTGCTAGGTACAGGAGTAAGTGTGGCCTCAACTTTACTAGATAATGCCACATTGCTCTTCAGAAAGGCGTTATTAATTTACAGTCCCAGCAGCACTATGTCAGAGCTTCTTGTGCCAATCTGATGGAGGAGAAAATGGTGTCTTTGTTGTTTGCATTTGATTTTCCTTGATTTACTAGGAGGTTGAATATCTTTTTGGAAGGCCTTTGGCTGTTCATATTTTCTGATTCTGTTGCTTGACTGTTCATATTCGTTGCCCTTTCTCTTACCCTTTTCCTTACTGATTTTGGTGAGTTTATTACATATTCTGGTTACTAAGCCTCTGTGTTCTATTTTTTTGCATATATCTCCTCTCAGTTGTCAAGAAAAACTGATGTACTGAGCTATAGTTCAAATAATATGAAAGACACTATTTTAATTTTAAATTTACTTTTTTAACAAGAAAAAATGCCTATAAGCCATGTTCTATTTCTGAGAATATCTGTACCATCTTTTTATATACTGTCTGAGCAAATTAGAATGACATCAGTGTCAGACATCAGAAGAGGTTAATGACTCATCTTCCCACGGAGGGTGAGTGAGTGTGGCCAAACTTCTCTGAAAGTTACAGCTTGTATCTGCAAGTGAACGGCTTTCTACAGCACTCACGGTTTCCATTAACAAGATTTTTTTTTGTTTTTGGTCACAGGACTATAAACTATTTGTCACAGGAACACATAGATTGATACTACAGAAAATCTTTTAGCCTGCTTTAGTAAAGAGACGTAGAAACTTTCCTAGGGCAAGATGCTGAGTGAGGGCAGATTTAATATGGTAGTAGGTTGCATTTGAAACAACCTTTTCTCCTAGCTTCTAAACAAAGCGCAATTGTTACTCAATTGTTTTGTGTTCTCAAGGTTTCTGTTACTGATGACTAGGCTTCTGGTTTCAATTTAATGTTTTTTAGCTTTTAATTTTGAACATATTTTAGGTGTACTGAAAATTTACAAAAGTAATGCAGAGTGTCCCATAAACCTTTTACCCACCTAACCCCAGTGTTAACATCGTACATAACCATAGTACCAAAACTAAGAAATTAACATTGGTACAATATTATTAACTAAACCACAGACTTTATTTGAATTTGCTCATGTTTTCCTTACTGCCTCTTTGTGTTCTAGCACCCTCTCCAAGACTCCTCATTACATTTAGTTGCCATTTCTCCCTAGTTGCCTCTGGCTTCTTGGTCTACCCTTGTTTTTTATGACCTTGACAATCTTTTTTTTTTTTTTTTTTTTTTTTTTTGAGACGGAGTCTCGCTCTGTCGCCCAGGCTGGAGTGCAGTGGCGCAATCTCGGCTCACTGCAAGCTCCGCCTCCCGGGTTTGTCCGGCATTTCCCCTTGATTACGTGGGAGTTCGGAATTTTTGGAAAGAACATCACAGAACAAAGTGCCCCTCACACCTCACTATAAGAAGAGGAATGTGACATCTACATGACACCACAGGTGGTATTAACCTTCGTCATCTGGTTAGTGTCGTGTTTGCCAGGTTTTTCCACTGCACAGTTGCTATTTTTCCCTTTCCCCATTCCATTCTTTGGAAATGAGTCTCTAGCTCTGTCCCACCCTCAGTGGAGAGGAGTGGGGATTGAGCTCCTTCTCCTGGCTGGGGAGCATCTACATATATTGTCCGAAGTTCTTTTGTGAGGAAGATCTGTCACTTCTCGCTTGTGTGCATATTTATTTGTTTATTCCATGGTTTATTGTGCCAGTATAGACTTGTATATTTATTTTATACTTCGGGTCATGGTCCAATGTTCTGTTGTCTACGTGGTGGTTCCAGTGATTTCAGCTTTGGTTAGTGAGGGCTCTCCTAGCTTGGCTCCTGGGTCCCTTTGACACACCCCATCCTTTGGAGTTTCGAACGCTTCCTTATTTTTTGGTTCTCTCAATAATTTTGGCATCCACCCATGGGTGCTGTCTGCGCAGTTATTTCTGTAGAGTTCTAGTGGCGATTTTTCTATTTCTCCCTCTCAATTTCATCAAGATAACTAAAGATATTTAGCATATAGTCTATCCGAGAGATTTGGGTTTGAATTTCAGTTCCAGCACTTCAAGCTATCTGCTATTAGGGTTCTCTGAACCCTGATTTCCTTTGTGTCAGAAGGCAAAGTGTAAAACTGTTTCTATACTCATAATACTTCTGATACCAGGTATGTGGGGGTTTTATCCATTCCCCGCAACCAAGCAAATTTCCAGTTCTCTGTAGACACCAAAATTGGGCGTCCTGTAATTTAATGAATTTGATACTTACTCCCGGGAGTTAGTGGAGACCCCACAGGCTCAGTCCCAGAAGACTTCCCTGTACTTCAGACACCAACCAAAAGTCTCAGGTTACTTCTTGCGCTTATGGCTGACATTGTAAATTGAGGGTTCCCATGACCCCCTCCCCACATTCAGTAATTTACTATAACAGCTCACAGAACTCAGGGAAACACTCCACTTACTATTACTGGTTTATTATAAAGGATGCAGTTTGGAAACAGCCAAATGGAAGAGATGCACAGGGCAAGGAGAGGGGTGCAGAGCCTCATGCATGACCCCTCTGCGGGCACCATTTTCCCAGCAGCTCTAAGTGTTTACCCACCCAGAAGCTCTCTGAACTCCGTTGTGAAGAGGTTTTGTGGAAGTTCCATTACGTAAGCGCGGTTGATGAAGTCACTGGCCACTGGTGATTAACTCAGTCTCCAGGTCCTCTCCCCACCTGGCAGTCCAGAAGGTGGGGCTGAAAGTTCCAACCCTCCAATCACTGGGTTGGCTCCCATGGCAAACAGCCCCACCCTCCAAGAGTCACCTCATTAGCATAAACTCAGGTATGGTGGAAAGGAGCTTATTAAGGGTAACAAAAGTAGCTCCTCTCACCCGGGAAAGTCCAAGAGTTTTTAGGAGCTCTGTGCCAGGAACTGGGGACAAAATCTTGCACTGTCCCACTCCACCAGCCTGGAAGGGAATTTTCCCTTTGGCACTGATACACTATCTGTCCTCTAGTCACTTAATAGGTATCTGAGTTATCAGATCAAAAAACATGGTATATATAGGGTTCCGTACTATCTGTGGTTTTAGGCATCCACTGGGGGTCTTGGAACGTATCCCCTGAGGATGAGGAAGAGAGCTGTATTATTATTATTATTATTGCTTCGACCAGCACTGTTGTCACCTCCA
>NW_026654499.1:0-8710 GCF_009828535.3 Hylobates moloch
TCTCTGTCAGTTCTCTCTCTCTCCCTGTCTGTCTGTCTCTCTCTCTCTCCCTGTTTTTTCTCTCTTTCTGTCTCTTTGCCTGTCTGTTTCTCTGTCTCTGTCTCTGTCTCTCTGCCTGTGTCTCTCTCTGTGTCTGTCTTCTGTCTTACTGTCTTTCTCTGCCTGTCTGTCTCTCTCTCTCTCTGTCTGTCTCTCTCTCTCCTTGTCTGTTTCTCTCTCTCTGTGTCTCTGTCTCTCTCTCTCTGTCTCCCTCTGTTTCTGTCTTTCTCTCTCTGTCTCTTTCTCTCTGTCTGTCTCTCTCTTTCTTTCTCTCTGTCTCTCCGTCTGTCTCTCTCTCTCTGTGTGTGTGTTTGTGTCTGCTTTCTGTCTTACTCTCTCTGCCTGTCTGTCTCTCTCTGTCTCTCTCACTCTTTCTGTATCTGTCTCTTTCTGTTTCTCTCTGTCTCTGTCCATCACTGTCTTTCTCTGTCTGTGTCTTTATCTGTCTATCTCTCTCTCTATCTTTGTGTCTTTCTCTCTTTGTGTACCTTTGTGTCCCTCTGTCTGTCTCTCTCCGTCTCTGTCTCTGTCTCTCTCTCTCTCTCTCTCGCTCCCTCGCTCTCTGGCTTTCGCTATCTCCTGCCCTCTCTTTCTTTGCAAAATAAGTTCAAGCACATCTAATCTAATCCATTACCACGGCCTGAATTCTTAGCTTTAGACATCCCAGATTTGATCTCCCTTCAGAATGCTGTACAGAACTGGCGAGTTGATTTCTGGACTTGGATACCTCATAGATACTACATATTAATAAAGATCCAACCCTAAAATCTGGGGTTGCATCTCCCTCAATTGTCTCGAAAAATCATGCCTCTGTTCACCTAGGATGCTGGGAGGGTTTCCTCAATGTGCATCTGCCCATGTCCTAAATGACCTGTGACCCAGCCCTGTCCGTTCTGTCTCAAATATGTATCTGCAAACACTTCTCTCCATTTCCACAACTACCCATGGCCCCTTGTAGAACCACTGGCTCTTTGAAAAAATCCCATAAGTGGCTTTGGCTTTTCGGCTAGGAGGCCTAAGCCTGCTGAGAACTTTCCTGCCCAGGATTCCGTGTGAACAAAAGTGACTGCTGGGAGCTGGGATCCTCTCGGGACCATGCTTGCTAGCGCTGGATGAGCCTCTGGAAGGATGCACGGAACTCCGCAAAGCTGACCTGTCCCACCGAGGTCAAATGGATACCTCTGCATTGGCCCAAGGCCTCCAACTTACATCACCGTCACCAACCATCACCCTCAGCATCCTTGTGAGCCTGCCCAAGGCCCCAACTCCGGGGAGACTCTTGGGAGCCCGGCCTTCATGCTCTGTCCCCCACGACTAGAGTGCAGTGGCATGATCTCAGCTCACTGCATCTTCTGCCTCCTGGGTTCGAGCCATTCTCCTGCCTCTGCGCCTCCACGCCTGGCTCGTTTTTTAATTTTTAGTAGACACGAGGTTTCACCCTGTTTCATTGGTTTTCACTGGAGATTCTAGATTCGAGCCACACCTCATTCTGTGCCACATAATGACTTCTTTTTTTTTAACAGCACAATATATCTGCTTTGAGTGGCTTTATATATCGTTATAATTGTGTTATAGATGAAGAAAAGGTATTAAACATGGTGCTAATGATAGTAAAAGTGAAAACAAAAGAAAGGCTATCTATTTTGTAGTTAGAATACAGTTGCTCAGTATTTAGAGTTACCTAAATACGTCAGAATTTAAACTCCTCCTAGGAAAATCTTGCCAATCTGAATAATCCTCCTTTAAACACAATTTTTGATATGGTTAAGTTTTTTAAGAATGTGCCCCCTGCAAAATAGCTGAACAGACAATACACATTTAAAAAAAAACACAAGGATCAACCAGACTTGGGAAAAAATCTAAAACAATACAAGTCTTATGAAGAACTGAGTTCTTAAAATATTACGGAGAACATAGCCATCAGAAGAGAAGGCAGTATTGGCAAGTTGATTGTTACATTGGTCAGCAAAAGCTAGCACTATTTTTTTGGCCATCTTTCAGGCACTGCAACTACTACTGCAAAATGAGATATAATCCATTAAGCAACACATTCACAAATCAAAAAATGTTTTAGTAATATAATGTTTCAGATTTAGAAGCAAATCAAGTGATAAAACTCAACTGCTATAATAATCAACCATAAAGATAACCGTATCTGACAAAAAAGCTTCCACAGAGTTATGACTTCAGAATTATACTTTCTCTTGATATTTATTTTATTTTATTTTTTTCTTGAGACGGCGTCTCGCTCTGTCACCCAGGCTGGAGTGCAATGGTGTAATCTTGGCTCACTGCAACCTCCACGTCCCGGGTTCAAGTGATTCTCCTGCCTCAGCCTCCCGAATGTCTGGGACTACAGGTGCCCGACACCATGCCCAGCTAATTTTTATACTTTTAATAGAGGTGGGGTTTCACCATGTTGGCCAGAATAGTCTCGATCTCTTGACCTTGTGATCCGCCCGCCTCGGCCTCCCAAAGTGCTGGGATGACAGGCATGAGCCATTGCACCTGGCCAGCTATGTTTTTTTTTTAATTTTCAATTTTAATCTATTTATTATTATTATTATTCTTTTTTGAGACGGAGTCTCGCTCTGTTGCCCAGACCGGAATGAAGTGGGGTGATGTCGGCTCACTGCAAGATCTGCCTCCCGGGTTCACGCCATTTTCCTTTCTCAGCCTCCCAGGTAGCCGGGACTACAGGCGCCCGCCACCTTGCCTGGCTAATTTTTTGTATTTTGAGTAGAGACAGGGTTTCACTGTCGTAGCCAGGATGGTCTCAATCTCCTGACCCCCGTGATCTGCACGCCTCGGCCTCCCAAAGTGCTGGGATTACAGGCGTGAGCCACCGCGCCGGGCCTATTTATCTATTTATTAACTTTGAGTCCAGGTTATGAAACCAGTTTGTTTTTGTATTTTTTTGGAGACTAGGTTTCACCATGTTGCCAAGGCTTGGATGGAGGGATCCACATTCCCTCGGCTCCCAAAGTGGGGGGATGACAGGCGTAAGCCTACCGCGCCGGGCTCCCCCTCTCCCCCCCCAGCTTATCCCTCAGGTGCCCGAGGCCTAGCGGTGGTGTGTCGTTCCCACCCCCAGCGCCCCCTCCTCCAGTCGCCGCCGCGGTGTCCGCGAGTGTGTCCTGAGGGAGCTCGTTGGTGTGGGGGTCGAGGCGGTTAAGACGCGCCCCTCCCACGCGGGGAAGGGCGCCGCCTGGTCTGGCGAGCGCAGGTCCCACGCTCCCCTCTGGCGGGTGCGCGTTGGCCGTGTGAGCGATCGCGGTGGTCTTGGGCAGGTGACGTGTTCGCCGGCCGTCCGTCGAGGGGCTACCATTCTGCATCCGTCCGGTTGTGTGTGGGTTTACTTGGATTGGAGGTGCTTTGCCTGGGAGAAAGGAGGCGGGTGGACGGAGCGGGGGGCCCTTGGGGGATTGCGTGCATGCGCACCGGCCAGGACCCCCCGCCCAGACCGCAAAGGCTCAAGGTTGCCGCAGGCAGATTTTTTCCTCGTACCGCAGGCTCCCTCCCTTCCCCAGGCGTCCCTGAGCGCCTCTGCAGGCCCGACGAGGGGCGACTGGCGGGTGGGGAGTGTCACACACCATCAGTGAGAAAGCCTTCTCTAGCGATCCGAGAGGTGTGCCTTTGGGGTACAGGATCCCCCGGCCTGCCACGTCTCTCTGCGTTAGGTAGCGCTGCCATAGTGACTCGCTTGCAGAGGACACTCCTCCGCTTCCCCCTCGATGGGGTGAGGGGGGAGAGCGAGGGTTCCGCCGGCCTCCGCGGTGGGGGCCGAGGGTGGCTCGTCGCCTACTGTGTGGCCTGCGCCTCCCCCTTCCGAGTCGGGGAAGGATCCCGCCAGGCCGGGCCGGAGTCCTAGCGGTTGGGAGGCTGCGCGAGCGGTAGGTGTGCCCCGCGTTCCGTCCGGCGCGTGACCCACTCCAATGTGAGCCGGCTCTCCGCCCGCTCACCTGCGGAGCAGTGAGCGGTGCCGACGACCGCGTTTGCGTGGCACGGGGTTGGGCCGCCTGGCCCTGGGAAGCATCCCACGGGTGGGTGCGCCGTTCTCCCGGAGCTTGACCGGGTCAGAGGATGGATGAGAAATGAGCAACGTGGCCCTGGCTTTAGGTTTGTGGCTGAGGTCGCGTCGGAGTCCCGATGGCGGAACCCAGGGCTCGTGAGGCGGGGCTTGTTGGGTGTCGAGGGCCGTCTGGCGTCCTAGGCGGGGCGCCACGGGACCTCCCTCCTGTCTGTGGCGGTGGGATCCCGTGGCTGTGTTTTCCTAGTGGCCCGGCGGTGCCTGAGGTTTCTCCCCGAGCCGCCCCTCTGTGTGCTCCCGGGTGCCCTTGTCTTCGCGGTCCCTGGCCTTTCCTGTCTGTGCCCCCTTCCCCACCCGCGGATCCTCTCCCCCCGAGTGGCTCACCGGCTTACGCTGTGGTGGCCCCGTCTGGGACCAAACCAGACTCCGCCTTGTGGGGAGCCGACGCTGACCACTGGTTGGCCCATTGTCCGTGTCCCCGGGTGCGCGCCTTTGGGACCAGGTTGGCGGCGCCCCACGTGGGCTGGTGGGCACCCGGAGGGCTTGGGGTCGGCCTGCAGCGCGTGCGGGGAAGAGGGTTCTGGAGGCTGGCCGGGACGGTGGCGGCGGTGGGGGAGCCGCGGGCCTGCCGAAGGGGCGGGGCCGCCTTCGTGCTCGGAGGCCACTGGCGGTGAGACCCCGGGCACTGCCGTCCACCTCTCATTCGCTGCCCGAACGTCGGGGGCGCCCCGCACCCACTGTGCGCGCATGGCCGCCAGTCCCTCGCGGCTGCCGGGCATGGGTCGGGCAGTCCGCCTCCCCGCACGCGGGCGTGAAGTGTCAGGGGTGGTGAGCCCTTCGGGGGTTGGATGGGGTGTCCGGTTCGCGGCCCTACCACACCCCTCCCACTACCCTGCGCTCGCTTCCTCCCTCCCAAATGCTCTGTCTCCCGCCCGGCCACGCCCATCCTTGCGTCAGGGACGCCGGGCCCATCCTCAGGAGGCACCAGCCTCGAGGCCTCGCCGTGCTCTACCTAGCTGGTTGATCCTGCCAGTAGCATATGCTTGTCTCAAAGATTAAGCCATGCATGTCTAAGTAGGCATGGTCAGTACAGTGAAACTGCGAATGGCTCATTAAATCAGTTATGGTTCCTTTGGTCGCTGCCTCCTCTCCTACTTGGATAACTGTGGTAATTCTAGAGCTAATACATGCCGATGAGCGCTGACCTCCTTCGCGGGGGGATGCGTGCATTTATCAGATGAAACCAACCAGGTCAGCCCATCTTCTGGCTCTGGCCGGGGTGGGGGGGTGGGTGCTGGCTGCTTTGGTGACTCTAGATAACCTCCAGCTGATCGCACTCCCCCCGTGGCAGTGACGACCTATTAGAACGTTTGCCCCATCAACTTTCGATGGTAGTCGCCATGCCTACCATGGTGACCACGGGTGACGGGGAATCAGGGTTCGATTCTGGAGAGGGAGCCTGAAAAACGGCTACCACATCCAAGGAAGGCAGCAGGCGTGCAAATTACTCACTCCTGACCTGGGGAAGTAGTGATGAAAAATAACAATACAGGACTCTTTCGAGGCCCTGTAATCGGAATGAGTCCTCTTTAAATCCTTCAGTGAGGATCCATTGGAGGGCAAGTCTGGTGCCAGCAGCTGCACTAATTCCAGCTCAAATAGCATATATTAAAGTTGCTGCAGTTAAAAAGCTCCTAGTTGGATCTTGGGAACGGGAGGGTGGGCGAGCCACCGCTCATCCCCGCCCCTTGCCTCTGGGCGCCCCCTGGATGCTCTTAGCTGAGTGTCCCGCAGGCCCGAAGCATTTACTTTGAAAAAATTAGAGTGTTCAGGCTGGGCGCAGTGGCTCACGGCTGTAAACCCAGCACTTTGGGAGGCCGAGGCGGACGGATCACGAGGTCAGGTGATCAAGATCATCCTGGCTAACAGGGTGAAACCCGGTCTCTACTAAAAATACAAAAAAAATTAGCCGGGCGAGGTGGGGGGCGCCTGGAGTCCCAGCTACTTGGGAGGCTGAGGCAGAATGGCGTGAACCCTGGTGGGCGGAGCCTGCAGTGAGCCGAGATCGTGCCACTGCACTCCAGCCTGGGCGACAGCAAGAATCCGTCTCAAAAAAAAAAAAAAAAAGAAAAAATTAGAGTGTTCAAAGCAGGCCTGAGCCACCTGGATACCGCAGCTAGGAATAATGGAATAGGACCGCAGTTCTATTTTGTTGGTTTTCGGAAATGAGGGCATGATTAAGAGGGATGGCTGGGGGCATTCATATTGGCTGCTAGAGGTGAAATTCTTGTACTGGCGCAGGACGGAGCAGAGTGAAAGCATTTGCTAAGAATGTTTTCATTAATCAAGAACGGAAGTCGGGTGCGTTGGGCCCATGGGGGAGTCTGTTCGGGTGGGGCCTGGCCCCTCCCTCGCCTCCCCCACAGACTCCACCCCCCCAGCCGGCTGGGGCTGCACTGCACTAGCATGTCGCCACTGACACCGTTGGGGGCTCTACTTGACGGCTGTCATGACATCACGTGCATGCCGCGTGTGTGGCGTGTGCCCCGTGCCATGGGGGCAGTAACTCCCCGGCGCCCGTGGGGTGGTGTCTGTGTTCAACCCCCGTGGTCGGCACCACCTCCCTGTGTTGTGAAACCTTCTGACCCCTCTCTGGAGTCTCGTCCCATTGCTGTCTGACTGGCCAGCTTGAGGTAACCCCTCTGGGGTCGTGCTATGCCAAGAGGGCCTCCCGGTGTTGGGAGCACCCTCGCCAAATCGACGTTGTATGACCTTTAGCCGTGGATCACTCAGCTTCTGTGTCACTGAAGAATGCAGCTAGCTGTGAGAATTAATGTGAATTGCAGGCCACATTGATCATTGACCCTTCCAATGCACTTGCGGCCTGAGTTCCTCCCAGGGCTATGCCTGTCTGAGCATCGCTTGCCAATCAATAGCCCCTGGGGGTGCCTCTGGGCTCCTCAGGGTGCACGGCTGGGGGTTCCCTGGCAGGGCCCACTGGGGCCCTCCATCCCCCCAAGTGCAGACCGCCGACCTCCACCCTCCTTTTCTGCCATGCCTGCCCCTTCCCCCTCCACCCGCAGGCCCTGTGTTGTCATGCATTGGGTGGTGTGGGGAAGAGGGGCTCCTGGCTCTGAGGAAGAGAGAGAGGGTGGCGCCGCCACCCACAAAAACAGAAGGAAGAGAGCTGGTTGGGTCCAAATTCCTGTGGCCACCACTGCGGTCCGGGTTCCTCCCTCGGGGGCTCCCTCGTGCCTCACGCAGCTCGTGGTGCAGGGTTCATTGGCCCTGGTGGGGTGTAAGTCCCCGTGCCGTCATCGTTGTCATGCGTCATCGATGGTGGGGGCTTGTTGGGGGGGAGGAAGGCAAGTGGGAAGGGTCCACTGGGGAGAGGGTGGGGGAGTGTGTCCCGGTTGCCATGGTTTGCCTTCCGCCCCTCGTGGCGGCCGGACTTCCGGCCGACCGCTGCTCCAGTGCCCCTCCTCCCCAACACCCCTCTGAGGCACCATCCTCCTTGCCCACCCACCCCCCGCCTGCCCGTCTCATGTCGCGGCATGTCCGGAGCCGGAAGCCCACCCCGTGTCCCGTCTGGCAGCTCTCATTGCCACGGTCCTGGGGTTCACGTGCCCCTGGCAGTGACCCGCTGGATGCTGCAGTGTCGTCCGCCATCACGTGTCCGCCTCCGCTCGCAGCCACGCGTGCCTGGGGCCCTGTCCAGGGCTTCCATGTCAGGGCTGGGTGGTGCCACTGCGTCCTCAGAGCCATCCCCCACCTCCATTTAGTATGTAGGCAATCCCATGTAACTTAGCAAAGCTAGCAAGTCCCTAGACATGGCACAGCCACTGTAGGGGTGGCCTCCCAGTAGCATCATTAACATCAATTGTAATTGGTGGGCAATCACTTAGTTTCACATTTTATTACCTGAGTTATACAAATGTGTAAAAAAAATACAGTTTTAATAAAACGGAGTAAAGGATAATATGAGTAATATTCGCAATCTCTAGTTGGAAGAGGTAGTGTTTTCTCAGAAATGATGCATTCCTGGAGCAAGGTCATTTTGTGTTTGGTATGGAAAACAGAGAGAAAGAGTAAATGGAACAATAAGTGTTAGGAAACAACAGTGAAAACCAAGCTGTTGAAAAAAATGAATGGAATTGTTTTGTTTGGTATTGATTTCCTATCCTGATATTAGAAAGTATGAGAAAGAACAAAGCGCATTTTTTGAGACAAATAGAACATAAAACGAAAGTTAAAGACTATTTTAAAGTGCTAACAAAACTATCTGTGACTTGTTTCTTCCCTTTAAAAATGATTTTGTACAATTACATTTATATAAATTATTGAAATAAAATTGTAAAGATGGAGAACAGACTATGGGGTTGCCAAGGGGAAGGGGTGGAGGAAAACGTGTCAGAGTGTCCGCAAAGATCGCAAGTTGGAGACTGGTGGTGAAGCTACAGTTCTGTATCTTGACTATCAAAGTGGTAGTTACAGAGATCTACACCACATAAAAATGCACAGAACATATGCACACACATACACACATACAAAGATGAATGCATAGAAAATGATTGCGATCTGAGTAAGCTTTCTAAATTGTACCTATGTCAGTTTCCAGGTTTTGATAATGCTCTATGGCTA
>NW_026654500.1:0-8708 GCF_009828535.3 Hylobates moloch
ATTATATTATATGTAATATATTACATATTATCTAATACATGTATAATATATACTATGTAATATATATTATATAGTACATATATAATACATATATAATATATATGTATTGGTTGGGCACAGTGGCTCATGCCTGTAATACCAGCACTTTGAGGCCAAGGCGGGTGGATCACAAGGTCAAGAGATTGAGACCATCCTGGCCAATATGGTGAAACCCTGTCTCTACTGAAAATACAAAAAATTAGCTGGGCATGGTGGTGCACGCCTGTAGTCTAGCAAATCGGGAGGCTGAGGCAGGAGAATTGCTTGAACCAGGGAGGCAGAGGTTGCAGGATGCAGTGAGCCGAGATCGCGCCACTGCACTCCAGCCTGGTGACAGAAGGAGGGAGACTCCATTTCAAAAAAAAAAAAAATTATATATATATATATATATGTATTTAATTTTCTTACACAAACATTTATAGTAAAAAATTAATTACCAATGAATAATGCATAGGCAGTATTGATAGTTATTCATCTTAGAATAGGGCCAGTTTTCCAAGTGTTATTTTACTAATCTAATTCAAATTGGCCCCCTTCTTAAGCATATGATTTTTAAAAATTTAAACGGAGCTAATAGAGAAAATTTGAAGTTATAGACTATGTCCATCTTCTATCACAATTATGCTCATAAGGTCTTGTTTATAGAAATTCAATTTATCATGATTTTTTCTGAATTTGTGGTATACTGGATGCTATTGTTTGGATTTTTGTCCTCTCTAAACCTCATGTTGAAATTTGATTCCCAATTTGGCAATGTTGGGAAATGGGAGCCTAGTGCGGGTTGTTTGGGTTATGGAAATAGATCCTTTGAATAGATTAATGCCCTCAGTGAATAGATTAATGTTCATTCACAGGTGAGTAAGCTGTAGCTCTATTAGTTCCCAGGATAGCTGGTTTTTAAGAACAGCTTGCCAGCTCCCTTCTCTCCCTCTTACTTCCTCTGTCATCACATGATCTCTTTGCAAGGGCTGGTTTCCTTTCCACTTTTCACAGTGAGTTGAAGCAGCCTGAGGCCCTCACCAGATGCAGATGTCCAGTCTTGAACTTTCTAGCAGACTGAATTGTGAGACAAATAAATCTCTTTTTTAAAATAAATTGCGCAGTCTTGGGTATTCTGTTATAGCAACACTAAGAGGACTAAGACATTGGACTATTCACTAAGCTCCACTTTCATTTATACAGAAGTTTTCTTCCCGCAATATAGTGATTAATTATGTGTGCTCTAAGCTAAAACTCTCATTTTACATTTTTTTGTACTACAGAATAAAAATTAATCACATGAGAAAAATAGGGATGAGTCAGAAAATCCCTTTTCTTTATTCTTCTCAAAAATGATCCTCCAAAATGTCCAGTTTTTCAAAATTCACTATGGAAGCTTTTTTCTTCATTCTCTAACTAGATATCAAATAGTGAATTCCAAAGGTACTACAGCAGACATATAAAGTGGGTTTAAAGATAATCTACTGGGAAAATAAAATACTGTCTTCTTAAGGTAAAAAAAAAAATACCTCTATAAAATGGGACCACAGCGCGTCTTTTTGTTAATGTTTAAAATAATGAGTATGTTGCACATTTTCCCTTCTCTGGATATATATTTCTACTGCAGAACCCAGCACAACCTACGGAAGGTACACGGAATTCACTTTGAGAAACATAAAACCTGACAGCTTTACCTAGTGGTGTTCTGCCTGCACACATCCTTGAGAAAAGAAATTTCTCCCATTGCACAATCAATATAATTCTGATTTGTAGAGTAATTTCAAGCTATAAAATAAGCTTCTTAGGTAATCAGTATCAAATTGTTTAAAAATGTAATATTATCTATTTTTATTTCTGTTTACTACTCATATGAAAACTTCCTGTTTAAACTTAGGTATATAATATATGCATTTCTATTGGTACTAGTTCATTTTCTCAATGTAGCAGTGATCCACATACATTTCATATTATTCTGCTCTGTTTTTGATTCTGTATTTTTCTATTTCATCTTTTCTTACCGGTTTTTCCTTTCCTACAATCTCCTCAGCCCATACTGTTACTTTTTTCTGTCCATCCTTATTTTTTCTCTTTCTGTCCTTGTTGCTATTTTCCTAGTCATTCTAATTTTTCCTATAATTCCTCATTCTTACCCACATCTTGCATTCTTTTCCCCCCAACTTCCCCATTTTTTCTCTATTCACGTCTTACATATTTCTAGTGACAAG
This sequence comes from Hylobates moloch, assembly GCF_009828535.3. Taxonomy (NCBI): domain Eukaryota; kingdom Metazoa; phylum Chordata; class Mammalia; order Primates; family Hylobatidae; genus Hylobates; species Hylobates moloch. The sequence goes on from NW_026654500.1 coordinate 2,244, forward strand.
ATGATTTCTCTTTTATCAAAGTGTAAGTACCACATTAAAACTCTATTACTGGTAATAGAGTTAATGTGAAAATACAGATTACCTATAATTTATGACAAAGTAATTCTATGTCTTAGTCACTATAATGAGTTGCCAATTTAATTTAAATATATTAGATATTCACAAAATGGATACTGAGCTCGTTTTATGCATTTAGTGCAGAACTGATCATTGCTGAATACTTAAAAAGTCATTCTACAAGACTTTTTATTTTTAGCCTCATAAAGTTAGTTTGGGTCTTAAACCAGAAGAAGAAAAATCAAGGATGGCAAACACTTCATACTAGATTGCTTTATCTCCTTTCCTTTTTTTAATTCTTAGGAAAAAAAAATCATTTATTTCAACTATTTTTGATGAGAATAAAGTGATATTAAGATTCTTATGAAGAGATGATAAGATTTTGGTAATAAAGTAAGTTTAACAGGCAGTTCCTAAATTACCTGTGTAACACTCACTTATGCCTTTGGGGTATTCATTCATTTGTTCAACACTTAGCACTTGCTAAATGACAAAACTCTATAAGGCACTAGGGATGCAATGATTAATAAGACATCATTGCTTTTCTTCAAGGGTTTATAATGTAACTAGGAAGATAGACAAGTGAACAGATAATTATAACATAGTGTGATGCAGTAATGAGAAGCCACAGGGCTATATGAGCACATAAGAGGTTCTTCTAACCCAGAGTGTTAGGAATTCAGGGAAAACTTCCAAAAGAAATGATGCTTTCATTGATTTTTGAAGGATGTTATGCAGTTAATAAGGTAAGGAGATGAAATTATGTAGAGAGGTAAATAGGGATAGTGGGAAACTCTCCCCCCACAAAAAGGAAAGTTTTCTAAGGCTTAGAATCAACAGAAATTCAGGAAAATATTTATAACGAAAATAGTTCAGTAAGTCTGAGACATGAGTTATGAAATACATAAGTAAGGTAGGGAGAAAAACAGTGGTGAGATAGAACACTATAAAAGTAACCCCAAACCAGATGTTGAAAGGCCTTGAATAACATCATAAAGAGTTTAGACATCACCCTAAAAATTACGAAAGCCACTGTGGGTTTCTAAACAAAGTAATGCTCTGACAAGATTTGCGACTTTTAAAGGAACAAAAGTTGGAGAATGGATTGCAGAGGTAACATTTAAGGCATAGAGATCAACATGAGGACGTTGCAACAGATTGAATGATGGTATCGATGAGTTCACCTGTTGATTGGTTCATACAATGCAGGACAAAATCAAGCATGATTATTCCCTATGATAGTGGCAATTGCTGGAATTAAGATGGTTTATAAAGGAGACAGAAGAAAGAGGATATGACTATTACTTGGATGTGAGGATTAGTTAAAACAAGAATCAAAGTAACAAATGAGTCTCTGCCTTAGGCAACTGGGTGTAGAATAGTGTCCATCATGAGATGAGAACAAATTGGCATTGCCTTGGTAAGTGGCGTTGGTGCAGTATGAGGAGTTCTTTTAGGTTATATGGATTTTTAATGAATCCTTAGGTCTTAGAAGTGGAAACATCCAGCAGAGAATATTACATGTGTGGTGGGATATTTCATTTGTGTTGTGTTATCACTTTATGTTTCTCATCTTAAGACTCCCCCACCCCGGCTGGGCACGGTGGCTCACACCTGTAATCCCAGCACTTTGGGAGGCTGAGGCGGGTGGGTCACCTGAGGTCAGGAATTTGAGACCAGCCTGACCAACATGAGAAACCCCGTCTCTACTAAAAATACAAAAAAAAATTGCCGCCGTGATTGCGCATGCCTGTAATCCCAGCTACTCCGGAGGCTGAGGCAGGAGAATCGCTTGAACCCAGGAGGCAGAGGTTGCGGTGAGCAGAGATTGAGCCATTGCACTCCAGCCTGGGCAACAAGAGTGAAACTCCATCTCAAAAATAAATAAATAAATAAATAAAATAATCCCCAACCCCCTTCCAGGGCAAAGTAATTCCCCTGCTTCAGGAAAGATTGCTTTCAGAGTCTAAAGCAAAACTAGCAAGGTGAGGGGATTATGCTAAGCATGAGATGAGGTTTGGTGGAAGAATCTAGATCAAGAGAAGGATCCTTAAGATAAGAAAAGTCAGCTGTTCTCAGATCTTAGTGCAGGTCTGTCTTCTGGTATTACTCTGGGAGCTGCCAGGACCTCAGAGGGAAATAATAATATATGTTCCCTAGGAGGCTAGAATTAGTTACCAGCTCTGTCACATTCAGTAAAATTTGCATTTCTCAAGAGTGGCAAGTAGGCCATTTAACCTCCTGATTAAAAGAACCATTTGGGCTCAGAAAATATACGTATCAACAACTAACTACTAGGAGTTCTTTCTCTGTTTCCAGATAAATATCTCAGATTTTTGTGAGTCCTCAGAAAGATGATCCCTGTACCCCATCATGTAAACAGCACTCTAAGATTCATGTGGGATGAGCCTCCAGTATCATTTAAATTGCTTAAAAAAAATAACTAAAGCACTAAGTACTAAGATCTCTGTCACACTCCCAAATGCAGACTAAGATTTATACCCAGTATATATGGGTGTGAGTGTCAGAGAAAAATTTGTACTAAAAAATGACAAATATAATTTGAGTAAGAAGTGGTAAAACTAGGCTAAATGAGTGACTAGATTTCAGGAGTTTAGATTTCTACTTTTTAAAAAAATTAGCATAATAAAACTTCCTGGCTAAAGCCATCTTAGCGCTATGTGTTTGAATTCCATCTTTGTTATTTGTTACCTGTGTAACTTTAGTTGACTTGCTTAACGTTTGTGCCTCACTTTCTTCATTTATAAAATAAGGATAATATCAGTACCTACCACATAGGGTTGCTGGGAGAATTAAATGCATCCATGTGTGAAAAAAAATTAGGATTGTATCTAGCACAGAACCACCTACATATTCATCATTGCAATAACGAATGTTAAAGCCATTGCTGGTAACTTCTCTGAGTGGAAGACAAGACTTTGCTCACCTGTATTAGGTGATGGATAAGACTGTGGAAAGCAGGAAATCCTAAGCAAAAACAGTTCATCTAAACTACCTTCTGGGGAAAATGACTTAGTTTCAAAAGAGGGCTTTAATTTTCTGAGTAAAATATGCACCTTTCAGGACAAAGCTGAAGCATCCTGACCAATAAGTGGACAAAAGCAGCCATCCACAGTCCTTCCTTTCTGCCTTTTCTCACACATTGCTCGATCTTTTTTCTAACTAGATTTAGGACACATTTTTACAGACTATTTCTTTATGAATTACTAATCTATTCATTCATCCAGCACTATACATTCCTCAGCCTTCTGTAACTTCCTCTTACCTGCACTGCAAGCTCTCAAAATGATTCTTATTCCTACAACCTTAGCATTTCTCACACACACACACAAAGTCCTTACGAAATGACTTAAGATTCACTCGGTTAAATAAACTATTGTGAATAGACATAGACTTTGTTGCCATGACAAAAATGGTTTAAAAAAATAAGTTACACAATGAAATTCCGGAACACACCTCATTTGCAAATTGGGGATTTACTGTACAATGTAAGGCAAACAATCCATGTCTCAAAAGATAAACAATGCACTTTATCAAATTACTGAGGCATCTTAAAGAATTCAAATAAAATTCTCACATCATACAATTTTCCTCTTCCTTTCTCTCTTCCCTCCTCCCTTCCTCCCCACTTTGTTCTTCCTTTTCTCCTTTCCTCTTCCCTTTTTTGGTTTCTTTCTCTTTCACTTACTGTCTTCTTGCTTACTTCATCTTTCTGTTTCTGTTTAAATCTAAACTGCTATCAATTAAAAAAAAAAAGACTTTGAAAATAACCTCTGAAAATAAGAAGCTGAACCTGTCAGGTCCTAGTCCTCACTCTGACACTTACTAGACGCATGACCTTGGGCAAATTATATAATCTCTCAGGCTCCCTTTCTTCATCTGTAAAATGAAGTGGGTTGAACTAGGTGATCTTTAATGTCTTTTTCTGCTTTAAAAATATCCAAACCTAAGTATAGTAACACTGATTTCTGAACCAGTGCCAATTAGAACTTTTATAACTCTATCTAAACCATTAAAAATATTTGGAAAACTAAAGCCTAAATATAAATCTTATAAAATACACGTTTATATTTTTATGAAAATAGGTATTTTAAAAATAAAATAATAAGTTGATTATTAAAACCAGAAAGCCTAAAAATATACGAGAAAAACAATTATTTCTCTAGAAAAGTCATTCGAAGCCTGTGAGCTTCACTGATGTGAAATGTTTCTACCAAGGAAATTTCATTCTTCTGTTTGATTTTTATTCAATTTTAAGACCTTGATAGCTGGAACCAGAGTGTAAATTATTAATACTAGAATTAATAGAGATCTGTGGCAAAGGGATGACCAGAATAAAATGATTTATATTTAACTGTGTTGATATGAGTATACTTGGATCTTTTTTCTCTTTCAATTTTAGTGCTTTTATTTATCTGTACCGACATTTAAATCTTGCTGTGTGACACACTGATATTCAAAAGGCATTAAGCAGTGGCACATCTCTCACACAAATAGATCTGTGATTGTGGGGACAACATTTAAGTGTGTATAACTATTACCCCCCAATAAGTGTGTATTACATCCTATTAGCCTTAGCCAGTATTCTAATCTAACAGTTCTGCACCATGTTCACATTAATATGCAAATGGCATTAGAATACAAAATTAAACAAAAATGAAATTTGGAAGCTAATTGACATTTTTGTCACAAAAGCTCAGAGAAACACTATTTATGGTTTCATGGTAAAAGGCTAATGTGTCATCCAAGGGAGGAGGTCACATCAATCTCAGCTACAGTTATTTCCCAAAGTACAGTGCAAAGCACTGTTTGTGTATGCAAGTTGCCAGTCTCCCTTACGTAGGTGGGCCCATCTCTGTAAACCTGCGCTAAATTGCTACCATCCATTACACACAGTGGCTGCCTGGATGGCTGCCTGGCACTGACTTACACAGGCCATCTATTCCTGTCAGAAATATGATATGTCACTGACAAAAGCTTAATTACACCATTAATTAATAGGACAATTTTCAAAATGCCTTGAAATGCAGCTTGACACTCATTAGTGCCATTTATGAATAATTTCTCCCAGGGAATAGTACTCTGAAGAGCCCTTTAAAATGAAATACAGTTTTAAATAAAGGTATTTATAAAACAAAATAAATATATGGCTGGAAGCTGCTTCTCTCTTTCTCATTCTCTGTTCTTCTCTCTAATATGACCTATCTCTTCAATACTGGAAAAAGTAACTTTATAAACATTGAAGCTATTATTACAGTTTTGCCACAAAATGACCCATTTCTTTCATTTTGTGCTCACTTTAGAAATTCAGTCACTTGTTTTCTTTCTTTCAGAATCTTAATTACTTTTTAAAATGCACCACGCTTTAAACTTTAAATAGCAATTACAACACATTAACCTCAAAATAGGTTTCTAAATATTTTTCAGCATGAAAAGTATCTTTATTTCCCCAGTTTACCTGTATCCTAGCAAGGCCACGTATGGCAAGAAGGAAAATCAGAAGTGTGAATTTGTTGGGGTGGGGGATCACAATTTCACAATTTAGTCTTATCCACTCCATTGATTCATTAAATTTTTGACTTATGTCTTTTACATCAGCAACCTATCAAGGCCAGACACGGTGCTGCAATCCAAGATAAAGTGAATAAGAAATGATTTAATATTACACCACCATCGTCCCCCCAAAAATCATTTTGACACTAAAACCAGCACAGCTAAATTATTTAAAGCCACCGTGCACAGTGTATGATACTCTTTTTGTTACTATTTGTTATTTGGCTACCGTGGTTTTATGATTGCTGCACTATGTTATGGCAGACGGGAAGGGATTGCAAAGTTAAAGCCAAGTCAGTTTTTCCTAAAGAACAAAGGGAAGTGTTAAACATCTCAGATAAGGAACTGCAACTGGAAAACAGAAATGGGTGACAGAATGAGAATAAGGCCTTTTTTGTCTAGATTTAGAAGGTGACAATGTGTCTAGATGTCACTGGGTTATTGGATGTTTCTTTTTATCTTGAGATGGACCATAAGATAAGAAGTCAGGATCACAACCTGGTGCCTATAAAGTTGTATCAGTCCTTGAAGAATGATTCTTGGAAATGTTATCAAATTATCTAGGAAGGTGTTTCAAAGGTCCTATGCCAATTCTGTTTGGAGACTACTCTGTTCATATAAATTCCACATCCTTACTCTCTTTCAAAGCCATTTATATTTTCCACCCTTCTCCTAATATCTTAGTTCATTCCTTTAAAATCTCTCAGCTGGCTGGGCGCGGTGGCTCACGCTTGTAATCCCAGCACTTTGGAAGGCCGAGGCGGGCGGATCACGAGGTCAGGAGATCGAGACCACGGTGAAACCCCGTCTCTATTAAAAATACAAAAAATTAGC
>NW_026654501.1:0-8708 GCF_009828535.3 Hylobates moloch
ATCCACAAAGAACAAAATATCAAAAATATAGATAAAGGCAGAACCAGTCTTTCTGAATTTTCCTTTTGCCAGAGGTCCCAATGTGGCTTGGCTTGGCACTAGCAATCATGTCTGTTTATCATAAGTTTTCTAATAATGCAGCTGTTATTCTTTCCTGATCTATTCTACCCATTCATTTGCTCAACAAACTTGTTGTACTAGGCACTGGAGATACATACATGAATTCAGCAACCAACTTTGCCTTTAAGGAGGGTAAAGACATGAAAACTCTGCTCACATGTTGATATGGGCATTGGGTTGAAGGAACAATCAGTGTAAGGGCCTTGCTGGGGGTGGGGGAAAGAACAGGCCCTGGGGGGTGAGCAAGCATAGAAGGGACAATTAGGATATAAATCAGGGACAGCTGGACAGGACCTGATCATTCAGGCCAGGACCAAAGTGAAGTTCCTCAGGTTGCACAGGAAGACCTGCCACCCTTTCTCTCTCCCCTTCCCTAAGCTTTTACTCTGTGCCAGGGTCAGTGCCAAACATTCTACCTGCTGAGTGCTCTGAAGGCCTCAGGGCAGCTCCATGAGATAGATCCCGGCCAGGCACATTGGCTCACCCTCGTAATTCCAGCACTTTGGGAGGCTGAGGTAGGTGGATGACCTGAGGTCAGGAGTTCGAGACCAGACTGGCCAACATGGTGAAACCCCGTCTCTACTAAAAATACAAAAATTAGCCAGGTGCAGTGGCGGGGCCTGTAGTCCCAGCTACTACAGAGGCTGAGGCAGGAGAATTGCTTGAACCCGGGAGGCAGAGATTGCAGTAAGCTGAGATCATGCCACTGCACTCCAGCCTGGGTGACAGAGTGAGACCTTGTATATATATACAAAAAAAAAAAGGAGCCAGACATGGTGGCTCACACCTGTATCCCAGCACTTTGGAAAGCAGAGGTGGGTGGATCACTTGAGGTCGGGAGTTTGAGACCAGCGTGACCAACATGGAGAAATCCTGACTCCACTAAAAATATAAAATTAGCTGGTGTGGTGGCATGTGCCTCTAATCCCAGCTACTTCAGAGGCTGAGGCAAGATAATCACTTGAACCCAGGAGGCAGGAGTTGCGGTGAGCCAATGAACAAAATATCACAAGATTGTGCCACTGCACTCCAGCCTAGGCAACAAGAGCAAAACTCTGTAAAAAAAAAAAAGAAGAAGAAGAAGAAGAAAGAAAGAAAGGGAGAGAAATAAAGAGAGAAAGAAAGAAAGAAAGAAAAGAAAGGGAGAGAAATAGAGAAAGAAAGAAAGAAAAAGAAAAAGAAGAAAGAAGAAAAGAAAGAAGAAAGAAAGAAAGAAAGAAAGAAAGAAAGAAAGAAAGAAAGAAAGAAAAAAGAGAAAGAAAGAAAGTTAGTTCTTTTTGGCCGGGTGACTGTAATTTTTCACCATGTTGGCCAGGCTGATCTCGAACTCCTGACCTCAAGTGATCTCCCTGCCTCGACCTCTCAAAGTGCTAGGGTTACAGGTGTGAGCCACTACATGCAGACTCATTCTTAAGTTAGAAGTAACTATAATATCAATTCTTATTTTGACATTGCCAGAGTTTCTGTGTTGCCTGACACAATGTTACCTGTTTATTGGACAGACTGCTGTCTAACTTCATTCTCATTGTTTCAGAATGCAACCCAAATTAAAATTTTCATCCCATTATTTTCAGATCCAGAGATTACCTCAGACCAGTTTTATGTTATTTCTGGATTATTTCTTTTCTCATGGTCTTTGTAATAGGATCAGTCAAGCCTTCAAGAAGACATACTAGGCCAGGTGCAGTGGCTTACGCCTGTAATTCCAGCAATTTAGGAGGCCAAAGCAGGTGGATCACCTGAGGACAAGAGTCTGAGACTGGCCTGGCCAACATGGTGAAACCCTGTCTCTACTAAAAATACAAAAGTTATCTGGGCGCGGTGGCACACACCTATTTTCCCAGCTACTCAGGACGCTGAAGGCAGGAGAATCACTTGAACCTGGGAGGTGGAGGTTGCAGTGAGCTGAGATTACGCCACTGCACTCCAGCCTGGACAACGGAGTGAGACTTCATCTAAAAAAAAAAATACAAATTATGTGACTACGAATATGACCATGCTTCTTTCTCTTTATAAAATTTTTGAATCTTGGCCTTTGATTATGAAATATTCTACTTATGTAGGTACTACTTATCATATAAACATGAATTCAATTTTCATTAAAATGTTTCTGTTACTTCTGCATTTTTTCATCTTCCCTCTGCTTGTCCATTACTTCATGTTTTCCAGAAGAACTTACAAGTCCTCAGTAAATGATATCTTAAACATGTTTTTTGGATTTTGCTATCTATATTCTGCATTATAATTCTGCTGAAAGGAAGGTCATTTTTTGTATTTCTGATCAGTAGTTTGAGAATGCATGAGGTGCTGTTAAATTATGATATTTTTGTGTGTGGAAATATTGATCAGTTCTTTTTTCTTTTCTTTTTTTCTTTTTCTTTTTTTTTTTTTGATACATAGTCTTGCTCTGTTGCCCAGGCTGGAGTTCAGTGGTGCACTCTGGGCTCACTGCAACCTCCACCTCCTGGGTTCAAGTGATTCTCCTGCCTCAGCCTCTTGAGCAGCTGGGATTATAGGTGCATGCCACCACACCCAGCTAATTTTTTGTAATTTTAGTAGAGATGAGGTTTCACCATATTGGCCAGGCTGGTCTTGAACTCTTGGCCCCAAAATGCTGGGATTACAAGTGTGAGCCACCATGCCCAGCCATTCAATTGTTTTCTCATATGAACATTTTTAAAACATAACAAATGCTGAAAGAATAGTAAAACAATCTCTTATGTACCCACCATGTAGATTCAATAATTAATATTTTGCCATGTTTTGTATGTCTGTATCCCTGTGTTTATTTTGTGTACTGAGACATCATGATATTTTACTCCCAAAAAAATTAAATATGCATTTTCTACCAAAAAAATGAGCTCCCAGTGGGGCTTGGTGGCTCACGCCTGTAATCCCAGCACTTTGGGAGGTGGAGGCGGACAGATCAGCAGATGTCAGGAGTTTGAGACCAGCCTGGCCAACACAGTGAAACCCTGTCTCTACTAAAAATACAAAAATTAGTCAGGCATGGTGGTCCATGCCTGTAATCCCAGCTACTTGGGAGGCTGAGGCAGGAGAATCACTTGGACCCAGGTGGCCGCGGTTGCAGCGAGCAGAGATCTCACCACTGCACACCAGCCTGGGCAACAAAGTAAGATTCTGTCTAAAAAAAAAAAAGGAAAAAAAAATAAGCTCCCCCCATATAATGAAATACCATTATCACACCTTAGAAGACTAACAATATTATCCTAATATTGTAGACTATCCAGTCTATGTTCACATTTTTCCAATTGTCCCAGGATGCCTTTCATAGTTTTTTAGATTCCAGGATGTAATCAAGATTCAAGTTTGCACCTGGTTGCTGTCTCTTAAAAATCTAAACTTCTCTTTCTGGCCAGGAGTGGTGGCTCATGATTGTAATCCCAGCATAATCCCAGCACTTTGGGAGGCCGGAGCAGGCAGATCATCTGAGGTCAGGCGATCTCACTGCGGATCTCCCTAGCCAACATGGTGAAACCCCCTCTCTATTAAAAGTACAAAAATTAGGCCGCGCGGTGGCTAATGCCTGCCATCTCAGCACTTTGGGAGGCCAAGACAGGCAGATCACGAGGTCAGGAGATCAAGACCATCCTGGCGAACACGGTGAAACCACATCTCTACTAAAAATACAAAAAATTAGCCAGGCGTGGTGGCACGCGCCTCTAGTCCCAGCTAGATGGGAGGCTGAGGCTGGAGAATCACTTGAATCTGGGAGGCAGAGGTTGCACTAAGCCAAGTTTGTGCCATTGCACTCCAGCCTGGGAGACAGAACTAGACTGTGTTTTAAAGAAAAAATTAGCCAGGTGTTTGTGGTGGTGCATGCCTGTAATCCCAATTACTCGGAGGCTGAGGCAGGAGAATCAGTTGAACCGGGGAGGTGGTGGAGGGTGCAGTGAGCCAAGATCGCGCCCTTGTACTCCAACCTGGGCAACAGAGTGAGACTCAGTTAAAAAAAAAAAAAAAAAGGCCGGGCACAGTGTCTCCCACCTGTAATCTCAGCACTTTGGGAGGCCGAGCGAGACAGGTGAATCACCTCAGGTCAGGAGTTTGAGACCAGCCTTAACAACAAGGTGAAACCCCATATCTACTAATAATACAAGAATTTGCCAGGAGTGGCAGCACGTGACTGTAATCCCAGCTACTCAGGAGGCTGAGACAGGAAAATTGCTTGAACCCAGGGGGGAAGAGGTTGCAGTGAGCCGAGATGGCGCCACTGCACACCAACTTGGGCGACTGATCAAGACTCTGTCTAAAAATAAAAATACAGTACACCAGTGCATATCCCTTCATTGTTGGTGGACATGTGGGTTGTGTTCATTTTTGTCAGTTACAAATGATGCTGTTATGAACATCTCTGTATTTCTATTTCTATTTGGTTACCATTCGTGTGTATTTATGTACAGCATAAAGGAAGAGGTAAAACCATAGGTTACAGGGTAAACACATCTTCAGTTTTACTAGGTATTATTGGTTTCATCCCAATGTTAACACACCAACTGACAGTATTACAATGTCTGATAATTGCCAAATCTTCTCATTCTTGTTGACACTTAATTTTGTTAAAATTTTAATTTGAGTTTTCTGGTGGGTATGGGGCAATGATTGTGATATTAATTTACTGAGCCTTTTCTTCTCTGTAACAGGCCCTGTCGAGATATATGTGTGGTGTGGCAGGGGTAGGAGCCCCTAGAGATAGCATGGGCTCTGGAAACCTTAATCATCCTGTGTGGAAAAGTTCGTGGGGCAGTGATTTTTTTTTTTTTTTGAGACAGAGTTTTACTCTTGTTGCCCAGGCTAGAGTGCAATGGTGCAATCATGGCTCACTGCAACCTCCACCTCCCAGGTTCAAGTGATTCTCCTCCCTCAGCCTCCCAAGGAGCTGGGATTAGAGGCATGTGCCACCACACCCAGCTAATTTTTTGTATTTAGTAGTGATGGGGTTTCACCATGTTCGTCAGGCTGGTCTTGAACTCCTGACCTCAGGTGATCCACCCCCCCTAAGCCTCCCAAAGTGCTGGGATTACAGGCATGTGCCACTGCACCTTAATATTTCCTGTGTGCAGTGTTGTAGCCAGGGTGCAAAGCCACTTCTTAATGATTCTGCCATCTAAATATTATATCTTCTTGCTTCCCTTTGAGATATGCTCATTCCTCCATACAATTAAACAATCTCAATTACTCTTGAGGGAACATACAATCCTCACTGTCTAATCATGGGTCCTTCCAAATTATTTGTTGGCTTGTGTTTAAAATATGAAAAAGGCAATGTAGATTTTGTTTTCTTCTTACTGCTTAACCTGAACATAATGTCATAGATACCTCCTAGCCCGTTGCTAAACCAAGGAGAGTCACTTCAATAATGAACAAGACAGGAGGGAAACTACATTGATAATTTATCATTACACTATCATCACATACGTGGAACTCATCAATGATGCTTATGAAAAAATTGAGTCATTTGTGGAAAAGTGTAAAGAGAATATAAGAGGTGTCTCAACGGAAGAGAAAAAGCTATAGAAAATAATTATTAAAAAAAAGAGTGTTAAGATGTGAACACAAATTCAGAGATTCAGGAGCACAAAGGGCTAAGCTAAGGGAAAAAAGTTATCAATATTTTCTTATTTATTATGGAGAGCAGGATGAATTCTTAAAAGGTCAAATAATTGTGAGTCTGATATATCTGATGATAATTTGTATTTCTAATGTTGTAAATGGTTGTGAATTCATGGTCATTATTCCTATTTCCTTTAGACTAGTGACTGAGTTTGACCGACAAAAACACACTGGGTTAGTATTGTTATCTATGTGTGTTCATCATACTATGGGTTAAAACAAGTCCATCAATTTTTGTCTTGTGTTTGTTGTCATTTCATTTTATTTTTAATTTCTTTGGGACAGGGTCTCTCACCCAGGCTGGAAGTGCAGTGGCATGATCACAGCTCACTGCACCCTCTACATCTCCAGGCTCAGGTGATCCTCCTACCTCAGCCTCTAAAGTAGCAGGGACTACAGGCATGAGCCACCACACCTGGCTAGTTTTTGTATTTTTTGCAGAGATGGGATTTTGATATGTCACTCAGGTTGGTCTCAAACTCTTTGACTCAAGTGAGCTGCCTGCCTTGTCCTCCCACAGTGCTGGGATGACTGGCATGCACCACTGCCCCTGACCTTTCATTTTGTTAGTCAAATCTCACTATTTCCTTAGCATTTCTCTTCAATTTAGCTTAGAAAATCTATTCCTATTTGAAAACATGTACAATTATTTGGGTGTGGTTGCACATGCCTGTAATCCCAGCTACTTGGGAGGCTAAGGCAGGAGTATCACTTCAACCCAGGAGACTGAGGTTGCAGTTAGTCGAGATCGCTCCACTGCACTCCACCCTGGATGACAGAGTGAGACAAAACAAAACAAAACAAAGAAGGTTTTCTGGAGATCATTTTTACATTTATTCAATCTGTTTTGACTATAACTTAATGTAAAGAATTCAGTAAATATAACTTCACTCCTACACACTATTAGTCAATGTACCTAACATGATTTATTGAATAAGCCAGTCCATTCCCAACAACATCAAAAGTAATTACATTTCCCAATATAAATTAATACAGTAATTATGGAAAATAATATGGAGATTCATCAGAAACTAAAAATAGAATTATTGTATGTTCCAGCAATCCCACCTGTGGGTGTATAGCTAAAGGAACTGAAATCAGCATACTGAAGAGATAACTGCACTACCATATTCACTGCAGCATTCTTCATAATAGCTAAGATATGGAAGCAATGTAGGAGGCCAGCATTGGATGAATGTATAAAGAAAATGTTATATATAATATATATATATATATATACACACACACACATATATATGTACTCACATATATATACATATATATACACATACATATATATACGTATACACACACACACATACACAAAGGAATACTATTCACTATTTTATCTTTATTTATTTTTTATTTTTTATTTATTTTATTTCATTTTATTTTATTTTGAGACGTAGTTTCACTCTTGTTGCCAGGCTGGAATGCAATGGCATGATCTCGGCTCACTGCAACCTCCACCTCCTGGGTTCAAGCGATTCTTCTACCTCATCCTCCCGAGTAGCTGGGATTACAGGCATGTACCACCAAGCCCAGCTAATTTTGTATTTTAACTAGAGACGGGTTTTCTCCATGTTCGTCAGGCTGGTCTCGAACTCCCGACCTCAGGTGATCCACCCGCCTCGGCCCCCCAAAGTGCTAGGATTACAGGCGTGAGCCACCGTGCCCGACCTTACTATTTACTCTTTTTTTTTTTCCTTTGAGATGGAGTTTCCCTCTTGTTGCCCAGGCTGCAGTGCAATGATGCGATCTTGGCTCACTGCAACCTCCGCCTCCTGGTTTCAAAGGATTCTCCTGCCTCAGTCTCCCAAGTAGCTGGGATTACAGGCACCTGCCACCACTGCCAGCTAATTTTTGTATTTTTACAAAATTTAAAAGTAGAGAGGGTGTTTCGCAATGTTGCTCAGGCTTGTCTTGAACACCTGAGCTTGAGTGATCCACCCGTCTCAGCCTCCAAAAGTGCTGGGATTATAGGCGTGAGCCACAGCATCCAGCCAAAAACACAGATGAGTATATTAATAGTCTGAAGCACTGTAAAATATTGCTGAGAAAACAGATCACTAATATCATCATCATAGAGCACAAAATAAGTTCTGGTATTATTAAGAATATCATAGCTCTGACTAACACATAAGTGGAAAACTTATTCTACTAGAAATTAAATTATACTAATACTATTGACAATCACTTTTATAGCTGTCACTGTAAACTCAAACACAAGAAATAAATTCATCACCAGAAAACATAAAACAAGTACTTAGCCTTACTGCTGAGAAGCCTCTAGTTGTGTTTTACTGAACGGCACCTCAGTTCTTGGGCTAAAGTTTGAAATAGCAACTGGAAGGACAGCTTTAACATTAAAATGGTTTTATTTTTAGGGTTGTCATGTTATAAAAGCTATTCTTACATAACTAAGCTGTTGGAAACAGACCAGGTTTTGTGAAAGTTTTTCACCAGGTGTTTCATGTTGTCCTCACTGCAACCCTAAACAATGGCAAATGCTTCGTAAGCCACTGTAATGCTAACTCAGCTGATAAATTAATAAAATTCTGTTTCTTTAGGCTGGGCACAATGGCTCAGACCCGCAATACAAGCTGTTTGGGAGGCAGAGGTGGGTGGATCACGAGGTCAGGAGATCAAGACCATCCTGGCTAACACGGTGAAACCCCGTCTCTACTAAAAATACAAAACATTAGCCAGGCGTGGTGGCACTCGTCTGTAATACCAGCTACTTGGGAGGCTGAGGCAGGAGAATCACTTGAACCCAGGAGGCAGAGGTTGCAGTGAGCTGAGATTGCACAACTGCACTCCAGCATGGGTGACAGAGAGAGACTCCATCTCAAAATAATAGTAATAATAAATAAATAAAATAAAAAATAAAAGAAAATTATCCTACTGTAATGTCCTAAGCTAGAAAATATTTGTTAACATTGTTAACAGGACTG
>NW_026654502.1:0-8705 GCF_009828535.3 Hylobates moloch
GATACCATCTCACACCAGTTAGAATGGCCATCATTAAAAAATCAGGAAACAACAGGTGCTGGAGAGGATGTGGAGAAATAGGAACACTTTTACACTGTTGGTGGGACTGTAAACTAGTTCAACCATTGTGGAAGTCAGTGTGTCGATTCCTCAGGGATCTAGAACTAGAAATGCCATTTGACCCAGCCACCCCATTACTGGGTATATACCCAAAGGACTATAAATCATGCTGCTATAAAGACACATGCACACGTATGTTTATTGCGGCACTATTCACAATAGCAAAGACTTGGAACCAACCCAAATGTCCAACAACGATAGACTGGATTAAGAAAATGTGGCACATATACACCATGGAATACTATGCAGCCATAAAAAATGATGAGTTCATGTCCTTTGTAGGGACATGGATGAAATTGGAAAACATCATTCTCAGTAAACTATCGCAAGGACAAAAAACCAAACACCGCATGTTCTCACTCATAGGTGGGAATTGAACAATGAGAACTCATGGACACAGGAAGGGGAACATCACACTCCAGGGACTGTTGTGGGGTTGGGGGAGTGGGGAGGGACAGCATTAGGAGATATACCTAATGGTAAATGACGAGTTAATGGGTGCAGGAAATCAACATGGCACATGGATACATATGTAACAAACCTGCACATTTGCACATGTACCCTAAAACCTAAAGTATAATAATAAAAATTAAGAAAAAAAAAAGAAGGAAGACTGACATAGCTTTGTAAATGTATGAATCATTCTGAAGGCATGTATGGAGTTAAATGGCCCAGCCACACTTCAGTTCCTCTACATACTGAGGAACTGGAGATACTGGCAAGAGACAGAAAATGTCTCTAAGATTTCTCTGAAGTATAGCACAAATGTTGTGTCACATCCATAAAGGTAGCAGCAGTGTTGGCAGATGTGAGAGTAAGCATTCAGTTTTTCTAGAAATCTAATTATTTTAAATATTCAGATCTCCCTGGGTCACTGTTTGCTCTGCCCCATCCTTTCCCTTTCCTTATAGTGTTCACTCTTAGACTCTGTTCCTACTCTACTAATAAGCCTCTGGGTTATTCTGAATACTCTGCCAGAACTGCTGTAACCAGCATAAGCAGCAAAATGGAAGGTGCAAATCCTGCAAGTAGCTCCAGATGTGCAGTTCCACAGAGGGAACTCATAGCTTAAATTCATTTAATTAAATTTTAAAATTCAAAATTGGATAATTTTCAGCTAAAGTAAAGCTTTGGCTGATGTTCATTTTGTTGAATAATCTTAACACTGACCGAAATGACTTCTTAATGACTCAGATAGTAGATAAAGTCCTGATCCAAATGATGTATAAAAAATGTTAACACTGGAAAATTAGCTGATGATAATATTAGTCAGATATATCAGGGAAAATCAATGAATTATTGAACTCATATTGGAAATTTCTTAGGGATCATGGTGAAGTTAACATTTGTTTTCTTAAGAGCTATTATGCAGCTTTTGGCTATAAAATACATGTACATTTTGATGATAAACTAAGCATATATAAAACATGCCATTCATTTGTGAGTTCATTCTCAATGTTGATGAGGCGACAAAAACATAATCTATATGACTTCCTTTGTAACCTACAATACCTTGGAGGATAGGAATGAATTTTCTCATTACAATAATAAAAATAGCCCATTGTTTTATTGTTACACATAAAAATAATAGTTTGATTTGTACAGCTTAATTATGCTCTCTCTGGTTTTCACCTGTTCCCTAGTTTCCAACAACAAGCAGAATCATTTTCCACCTAACTCACTATATTATCTTTCACAGTTTCCTTGGTGGACTCTTTTACATCTACACTCCTTGCCTAAATCTTGGTCTTCCAAAATCTCCTTTGTTAACACCTTCCTCTTCTTTCTCTATACTCACTCCTGCTGTGAATATCATCTGCTCCCTGGCTCCAGCTAGCCATATGCTAAAATCTCTCTCTAATCACCTTATTTTCTGTAGCAAATGCATTTGGCACTTAAGTCAGAAAATCAGATTTCTAATTCTTATTACAGGTAAAAAGGCATATACCATGTGTTTCATAAATATTTGTTGAATGAACAAATGAATAATTGAATGCAATCTATGCTATATAATGATGAGCTATTATCATAGGCTCCTCAGCTGGGATCTCTAAATCATGTTCTATAAAAATGTAGGAAAGCCCACAGATTGAAAATTTATCAAAATTTGTTACTATTTTTCTAAAAGACTCCAGGTTCTGAATGTAAATATTCTCATTCAAAATAGCTTTTCTCTGCCATTAGTATGCAGAGGGAGTATGCAGGCATTAGTATATATGATTGCAACATGTGCATCACACAGAAAGCCCAAACTTCCTCTAGTTCTGGAACACACAAACATCATTTACTACTTAGGTGAATTGGACAGTCAATCTACCTAGCTGCCTCATTTTAAAATACAATCAAAGAAAGCAGGAGCTGAAACTAGCATACAGTTTTGAGGTTTAAGTAAAGAGTGAAAGAGACAAATGCACACCATTGCATCATTCTGAGCATGCTTGCTGGCATCTTCCTTATTGTAGCTCATCTCTTAATAAATTTTTGTACTTCATTTTCTCAACACTAGGAAATATACACAAATATCCTGAAGATGCTGAGAACAGAAATTAAGAATGACTAAGTATTCATTTTAGAAGGATGAGGGCTATGGTTTTTATACTCTTTCTCTTAACATGTATCCTTGGCTGTCTGCTACCACTTATAGATGAGTAAAATATATGCCCCAGTGAGTTGGGAAATAAGTTTCTTCTCTTATGCTAATGATATGTTTTTAGTATCTGCAACCGGGAACAATGAAAAGAAGAAACTAAGAGAGAAATGGCATCTGTATTTAACTACCAGAAAGGACTCTTTAGAAACTGGATCAAAATGAAAACTGCCCTCCCTAGAAGAAGAACTCCATTTTGAAACTGATATGGTATCCTGGGATTTTATTTTACTGCCGAGTTGTACTGGCCAGAATACCAGGAGGCTATGGTGATCACAACCACACTTCTTACTGGATTTCCCTACAGTTGAAGTGAACAGCTGGTGAGGCCCACCTTGAAACATTTCCTAACCCAAAATATTCATTTAGAAGGGATCCAGCACCTGGTAGATACTCAATAAACAGTAACTATTGTTACTAATTTTTCCATATTTAGAAATTCCGGAGCTAAATAAATTTCTTGGTATTGTCATAGATATCTGGAGTAGGCAGATTTCATCTGAAAAATAACACTCAGAATTAGAGGTCTTGCAGAGATAAAGCTATAAGAGAAATCATCACAGTTATGGGAAATAGCACAGACATCTAACCATAATAGGAGATTAATTACATTTGATAGTTGAGCCACACAATGATACTATGCAGACATAAAAATAATTATATAAAACGATAATGACATGGAAAAACAATCATAATTTACTATTAAGTGGAAAAAAAACAGGTAATACATCTTTATGGAGTTAAATGGCCAGCCCAGAGTTACAAAACTACTTTGAAAAAGCACCAGGAAAGAACCAAGATTCATCCATACCCAAACCGTGTTCACACTATTGTGTCACATTAAAACCCCAAAATTCAAGTTTGGAGTCCCCAAATAAGCTATAATATCCACTGCCTTGAATTAAGTGAAGACTTAGTATAAATTTCCAGACAGATATTTTTAAAGACTTTATAAAAACAAAGGAATGCTGAAAGTATGTTTTTGGCATCTTAAAAGAATCCTGCCAGAACAGTGTGTCTCAAGGCCTGGAGACTTCCTAATGTTTGAAAAATTAAAGACTTCCTTTTTTTCCAGAAATACACTGAATGATACCTTCAGAGTAAGGTATATGTACTGTGGGATTATGTGCAGGACACTTAATCATAAGGGGCCAAAATTATAGTCTATAAAGGGTAAGATTTGGAGCAGATATTCTCTAAAATCTTCTAGCTTCCTGGGTTAAGATTTGAAAATACAGCCCTTACACCTATGTACCCATAAAAATTAAATTATTAAAAAATAAAAATAATAAATAAAAACATAGCTTTCTGAGTAAAGATGGAGAAACATAGGCTTTATATTTAGACAGACTTAGTTTTTAATTCTAACCAGAGCCTCTGTATTAGTCCGTTTTCATGCTGTTGATAAAGACTGGGCAACTTACCAAAGAAAGAGGTTTAATTGGACTCACAGTTCCATGTAGCTGAGGAGGCCTCACAATCATGGAGGAAGGCAAGCAGGAGCAAGTCACATCTTATGTGGATGACAGCAGGCAAACAGAGAGCTTGTGCAAAGAAACTCCTGTTTTCGAAACCATCAGATCTCGTGGGACCCATTCAGTATCACGAGAACAGCACAAGAAAGACCCGCCCCCATGATTCAATCACCTCCCACCGGGTTCCTCCCACAACACTTGGGAATTATGGGAGCTACAAGATGAGACTCGGGTGGAGACACACAGCCAAACCATATCAGCCTCCATTAGCGTATATAGCACCTCTGTGTGAATTAATAAGCTCTCCCCTCAAGGTAGACACAACTCTGTAGGCACATGTAGACAGCCTTTGGGAGAACAAAGTCCCCTTTCCTTGGGAAAAGACAGTCCCAAGGAAGGGCTCCAGGCTTAGTTAGCAGACCATACACTGGATTCTAGCTCCCATCACCTCCCTCGGTATGCATCCTTGTGCACTGTGCAACCACAAGCCTCCTTTGAAATGGAGGCTCCAGGCCCACTTCAGGCCCACAGTTACTAAAGCTCGAAGTCAAACTATCAAGAGGAAAAGATAATAGAGCTGGCCTGAAATTTAGTAGTCACTACTCCGTTGATGCCTTCTCATGATGTTATAGCTGTTAAGTGCTAATGGATGGCTGCTACTTGAGACCCTGGGAGAAATATTATTAATGATCACAGAAATAGAGTGTATGCTTTCCTCAATTTGATACTTAAAACACAAATTCCTCTCATGGAATGAAATTGGGAACCCTTGCACTCTTTGAAATAAGTGGTTGTTATTGCTCTCATATATTGCATGCCTACTGTGTATCTGGTAATTTACACATGTCTTGCAAGAGATACGAAGCATTCTGGTCAGGACCCTTTTCTTCCAGTCTTGGCTCAGTGTGTGACCCTGGACAAGTCATTGCCCCTCTCTGGGCCTCATTTCCTCCTCTAAATCATTCAGGCATGGGCCAGATCATCTCTAAAGGTCTTTTCAGCTCTGAGTTATATGACTCTATAGCTCTATTTTCTTTTAGAAAATAAGTCAGATCTCTGAATCAGGTGGAGAGTAGGAGGGAAGCAGAAATAGTTTCAGTAACAATGGAGATGGCTGGCATTTTGACGCTCCCTGAACATGACTATATTTCCTTAAAGACAATCAATAAGGGAAAGTTTGGGAAAGTATTTCAAGTAGCTATAAATGTCAGTTGTATAATCTTATGTAATATAACTTATATTACCAGTGACCTCCAGAAACATCATCGTAACGCAGCCTTCTCCCAAATATCACCAGAAAATAAATACATTTCTGTTTCATCTGTATAACATCTGTGCTAGATAGTTGAAAAAGTCCCCTTTTGCACTGGTTTGCAGTCCCATCAGCAATAAGGAGGAGTAATTCCCCACAGCCTTGCCAAGAGAATATGTTGTCATACTTTTAAATTTTCACCAGTTTCATAGGAAGAAAACAGCATCTTGCTATTGTTTTAATGTGCATTTCTCTAATCAAAAGTGAGCTTAGACATTTTTCCTATATTTATGGGACATCTTTACATATACATATATATATATATACACACACATATGTGTGTGTGTGTGTTTGTGTGTATGTATGTGGGTGAATTTCCTGTTCATGTCTTTTTTTCCCTTCTCTATCAGGTTTTTAGTCATTTAGCCCTCGATTTAAGAGTTCTTTATATTTGGGGGATATTAGTCTTTTGTGATATGGTGCAAACATTTTCTTCCTGTTTATCAGTTGTCTTTCAATTTTGTTTATTGTGTTTTATAGTGCAATTGTTTTAGTTTCATGTAGTCTAATTTATCAATATTTTATGTATTTAGTTATTTTTGCATATGCAATTTCATGTAAATTGAAAAGTTGTAGTTGGAAAGCCTTAAACAACAAACCTTAAGAGGAAATCACCCATATTTTCTTCTAACATTTCTGTGGTTTCATTTTTGCACTTATTTAGCTGTTCCTTTTGGAGTTCATTATTTTATATAGCATGAGATATAGGGATAATTAAATGATGATAATAATAGAGTCCAATCCATATAATAAAATAAATACCCTGGAGTATATACTAATAAAAATAAATAATTGAATAAATAAATAAATGGAGAAGAAGGGCAGATCTTTTTACAGTAGAATTCAAATTAATAAATGTAGAATGAATGATATAGATAGAACATTGCTATTGGGCAAACACCACAAAAGTAATTATTGCAGTTAAGAAATGTTGATGGGTGCTAAAATTAGTGAGTAAAACATATGATGAATAAACAGGTATTCATGGTATTTACATAATTTCAAAGTATTTCCTAATAAAATACTAATTAATACAAAGGGAAAACTAGTATCATCCTTATAATGGAATAACCTGGTGACACCACATTTCCTAAGTGATCAACGTTAACATCACCAGTAAGGAGACATATAGAAATTATGTACCTCTTGATATCATGCATTGGGAAAGACACTTCTGTGTTATCCCTGCCAAAAATTCCTAATCTGAATTTAACCATGAGGAAACTTCAGAAAAACTCACATTGAGAAACATACTGAAAAATATCTTACCAGTATACCTCAAAAATGTCAAGGTCATAAAAGACAAGAAAAGACAGAACTGTCACAGACTAGAAGAGACTAAGGAGAATGGCAACTAATTGAAACATGAGATACTGGATGAGATCCTCAACCAGGAAAGGAACATTAGTGGAATAACTGGTGAAATCTAAATAAAATCTGTAGTGTAGTTAATAGTATTGTATCAATGAGTGTCTCCTAGTTTCAATAATTATACTATGGGAATAGAGGAAGTTAAAATGAGGGGAAACTAAGTATGCAGAAAATCTGTACTGACATTGCCACTTTTCAGTAAGTCTAAAATTATTTCAAAATAAAAAGTTAAAAATGTCCCTTTTTGCAATCCAATCTATTTCATCCAAAGTGAACAGCTTAAGAACTAAAGCAGCTTTCATCATCAATGCTTAATGAAAACGTATCTCTAAGACAATAGAGTACTCAAACCTAAACTCTAGCTATTGGTTAACTATCATAGCTGAATACCATCCCTTCTAGAAACTCTTCCCTCATTACACCCAGTTGGCATAGTGATGATCAAAATAACAGATACATAGGAACCAGACAAACGAAATTCTCACTGCTTTTTGCACATCATAGCTACATGATCTTAAGTGCCTTAATCTCTTAGAGATGTACTTTCCATATCTGTGAAATTGAGATAATCCCCACCTTGCCATGAAGCATAATAAAAATTAAGTGACACACTGTGTTGTCATAAAGATTAAATGAGTTAAGGTGTAAAAGTGCCTCTTACAGTGTCAAGAACCTAGTAGACACCAAGTAGTAACTACTCTTTCCATCAATTTTATTATCATGCTAATTGATCCAACCTTTCCTCTTGGGATCTATGCTTTTAAAATTACTGGAACAATTTCTGGTCATTAGAGATACATATTTTACCTCCTGTATAGTACTAGAGACTACTGGACCCTTGAAATAGAAAGCCTCCAGTTTTGCTGTTGTCATTTGTTTTAGTCTGATCAGACTGCTATAACAAAACACCATATTCTGAGTGGCTTAACAGAGACATTTATTTCTCACAGTCTGGAGCCTGAAAGTCCAAGCTCAGGGTACCAGCATAGTCAAGTTCTGGTGAGGGCTCCCTTCCTGGTTGCAGATAACCACCTACTTGCTGCATCCTCTGACAACAGAGAGAGGAAGCTCTGGTCTCTCTTCCTCTTCTTATAAGGGCACTAATCACATCACAGGTGTCCCAACCTTATGAACTCATCTATACCTAAGTGTCTCCTAAAAGCCTTACCTCCAAATGTCATCGTGTTGGGGGTTAGGGATTCAATATGAATTTTGTGGGCAAACATCTAGTCCATAATTTTGTTGATAGTCATTTTACTTGGGAGACTTAATTTCAAATTTAAAAATAAATACATTTTAAACAAATAATTCCCCTACTATAAAAGTTGACTAATTATTATTTCAGGATATTATCCCTTATATTTTCCTATACATATAGGTTACAGATATTATTAATTATACTGAACATACAGTGTGTGTTTTCACTTAGCATTTGCATCAATATTCATACAGACTTAGAAAACACCCAAAATTCATGATTTTTAACCATGCTTTATATTTAATCAGAGTATGTATTATAGTACTAATTAATCCTCTATTGTTTGATATTTTATGGTTTGCTTCACCCAATATTATTCTTATAAACAATGTTACAATGTGTTGAAAAGCATGTAAACAAGCATCTCCACTTTTGATAGCATTTATCTATGCCAATAAATATTCTTTCATAATATTCTTTTTAACAACTGCATTCAGAAAGGGGTGTAGATACAAGGCCAAATAGAAGGCTCCACTGCTTGTCCCACCCCAACTCAAGGACACCAATTCAACAACTTTGTAA